>NC_061104.1:45790796-45930561 GCF_015104395.2 Macrobrachium nipponense
TGATGGATGGAACCCTCTCTCTCTCTCTCTCTCTCTCTCTCTCTCTCTCTCTCTCTCTCTCTCTCTGGAAGGCTATGATAAGTATCCTGTCGAATGGTACCATTAAAATTTTATTCTTCTCTCTCTCTCTCTCTCTCTCTCTCTCTCTCTCTCTCTCTCTGGCAGCGCAGGACTCATTCATAATCAGTTGTTACGGACGTACGCACGCACCGCTTCATTTGGAGATTGACTCTGCCACCATCATGCTTTAATGGGAATGTGGTGTGATTTGTCCGAACGTCCGCCCCAGAACCTCGTCATCTGGTTTCATCTATTTCGGGAAACAGCGCAGTGGCCACACACACAGTCGGTTTCATTCATTTGAAAGATAAATTAGTCATTGCAGCTTCCCTGGAAAAAGTCTTTTATGTGGACGTTGAGTGGTCGAATCCAAGGTGTTTTCGATCTTGTAGTCGTTGGAATGTATATATAATATGTATGTATTTTTATATATATTTTGTACTAGATGGAATTTTTTGTAACATATTTACCAGTCATATACGTTTATATATTTGTGTCCCCGCACGGTGTGTGTATGTATGTGTAATATATATATATATATATATATATATATATATATATATATATATATATATATATATATCTATATATATATATAGTATATATATATATATATATATATATATATACTATATATATATATATATATATATATATATATATATACATGTATGTATATATGTATGTATGTATCTATGTATGTATATATATATATATATATATATATACATGTATGAATATATGTATGTATGTATCTATGTGTATATATATATATATATACCATATATATATATATATATATATATATATATATGTAATATATATATACTTACATACACGTGCACACACACACACACCTCTGAAGCCTTTGTTCCCGCGAAGAATTTAATCTGCGTATTTAACCTCTAATCCGAAGTAAATCAGGTCCTAATTTTCATTATTATTTGTGTTCATTTAGTTAAAGGTGGAAGGGTAGGAAAGCCAAAACTCATAATATGCCCGCGGCCTTGAACACTTTTGCGAACTGCTGCAGCGCCAGGGAGATAGAACACGAATCACAAGCGCGCCCTCAGCGGCCCACTGTTTTGGAGGGGAGAGTGAAAGGGGGGGTGGGGGGGGGGGGGGGGGGGGGTGATGGTCCTTCATTAGGCGTGACTGCCTAACACACTCACGGTTCGTATGCATGCCAAGTACCCTTCGGGCATAAAGACCCTACTGACTAACATTTGGGAGTTTTCGGTGGTATTTAAGCTTCCATATAGTCAGAGAGAGAGAAGTCTCTCTCTCTCTCTCTCTCTCTCTTCTCGTCGTGCCTCCCATCTCTCTCTCTCTCATAGTAGTAGTAGTGGTAGTAGTAGTAGTTTGCTAATATTTGATTAGTTATTGTGTAGACTATATAACTTTGTATTTCGGTGGTATTTAAGCTTCCATAGTTTGAAGGAGAGCAATTTCTCTCTCTCTCTCTCTCTCTCTCTCTCTCTCTCTCTCTCTCTCTCTCTCTCTCTCTCTCTCTCTCTCTTAGTAGTAGTAGTAGTATGCTAATTTACTTTGTTATTTTCTGTAAAACCGGGTAGTATGTTTATATTCCATTTAGATCAGTCGGCTCGGCAGTCAAGAGGAATATTGATTCTAACCCTAATTACTGTTCGATAATTGATTGGAAAGTGCCAGATGGACCAGCGGGGATCTTCGCTTTGTTTTACTGTCTTCCTGAGACTAAATACGACTGAGCAGTCTCACAATAAACTTCCTGCTAGATTCGATAAACATTTAAATATTGAAGTGTAGTCAAAATAACCTCCCGAACGGTGTGTCCGATTTCTTGCCGGGAAATGGCTTAGACACGATGGCGAATTATTTTATCAAATGTTATGAACTATTTATTCCATTCGGAGCGATATGTCTGACTGTCTGTTTATTTGTCTGTCTATCTATCTATCTATCTATCTGCCTGTGTATCTATCTATCTATGAGTATCATCCTTAGTCCCCTAGCTGCAACCCATTTGGTTTCTTTTACCGCACCTCCTTTCATATTCTCCTTCTTCCATCTTACTTTCCTCAACCCTCTCCCAACAATTGATTCGTAGTGCAACTGCTTTGAGGTTTTCCTCCTGTTACACCTTCCAAACCTTTTTAGTCAGTTTCCTTTTCAGCGCTGAATGACCTTATAGTTCCCAGCTCTGTGCATTTGGCCTAAAACCTATATTCTATTCGATATTCTAATAAAAAAAAAAATCTACCCTTGACAAGGCTCTCAATATTGTTTTCGATGGTGACCCATGTCTTGGCGTCTTATAATTTGTTATGGATCTTTCTAACATCCGATCGTCGTATCGTCGTCAATACCTTTCCCATATGACCCCTGACCTCTGACTTCTGCTTCACAGGTGTCAGGTTACAGGAAATTACAGGAGTGAGACATACCGAGATGTGTTCATTATTGCGTAAAGAAAGGGGAATACGTATAACATTTTTTCATTTGTATTTTTATTACATTTTCTTTATTTGTATTTATTTTGTCATCGACTTTAGCTGGTAATTGTGAATTGATGAATAACTTTATGCATTTCATTTTACTCTCGTCATCTCTTGTTATATTTTATTTTATGTCATATGGGTTTATGAGAATTTTCATTTGTGTGCCTAGTAAGGACAGACCGATATGAACACGATCCGTTAAAAGCTATTGTAAATCCGCTGACATAATAGTGATTAGCTGATTCTCTCTCTCTCTCTCTCTCTCTCTCTCTCTCTCTCTCTCTCTCTCTCTCTCTCTCTCATATCCGAGCCCAGATCAAAGGCATGGCTTGAGATAGTAAAATGAAATGTGGCGAAAACTTAAACGCCTGTCGGGTTTTGGTATTCGGAGCCAAAATGTAAATAGATGGAAAGTCTATATACTGAGCAATTTGGCCGTTGACTAATGGACTCAGCTCTTGAATAATTAATATATAAGAGGAATTCATATTGTTAAGGAAGGCTTAAATGCTTTATGAGCCTCCATAGTCAGATTTTCACAATTCTTCCCATCCCCCTCATATGAGAGAGAGAGAGAGAGAGAGAGAGAGAGAGAGAGAGAGAGAGAGAGAGAGAGAGAGAGAGGCCTTATCCTTTTTTGGTTGTCTCAGCTAGCGTGAGCGCTTGGCATAATAATTTTGGCCGAAATTTTACACCCTGGGTTTCCGTAAGTTTCAGATTTTTCAATAAACGCGAAAGTTGAAAGGTCGGGGTTGTCAAATAATACGTGGGCCACTGTCGAGGAGGGTTTTATTTTTTATTTTTTTTTTTATTTTTTTTTTTTTTTTTTATTTATTTATTTATTTTTTTTGTTTTTTTTTTTGTAAGAACCTTTCGTGGGATTTTTAGTTTACAAATGAATTTTTATTGAATATACTGTATTTTATAATGTGAATTTCTTCTTGGTAATTAGATGACTCCGCGGCATTAATATATTTTTCAAAACTACGTCAGTTGCTTTTGGTGAATTTATTTTTCTTTTCGATAATATAAAGAAATATTGTGGCATTATGAGTCTTTGCAGTTGAAATTTTATTCTTTTTAATCAATTTAATAAGTTTTTTATAATGTGAATTTCTTCTTGGTTAGAGATCAACTCCGTGCTATATAATTTTGTATTTTTTTATTATTATTATTTTCTGTCACAGCTGCAAGTTTGTCTTCCATGATTACAACAACCCCATTTTTATTCGGTTTATTCAATGTAATAAGTCTTTTTTCGTAATGTGAATTTGTTCTTGGTTATAGATTAACTCCGTGGTATTTATTTTCTATTTTTTTTTCTTATTATTATTTTTCTGTCACAGCTGTACTAAGTTTGACTTCCATGATCACAACTACGCCATCTTTATACATTGATGAGATGAGTGTCATGATTTTCATTTTCATTTCCAGATCAAAAATCACTCGCGTGAAACCATTTCGTACCTCGCGTTCAACTCAGAATTACAGTTTATCAAAAATCACTCGCGTGAAACCATTTCGTACCTCGAGCCGTCTCTCCAGTGTTTGATGAACCCGTATTATCACCTTCTGATTAATTCCCTGTCACCAAAGTCACCGGCGTTCATCAGTCGTGCTTGTCCCGGAAATACACCTATCGCTCCCTGCAACGCGAAGCCCAATTTATGCCTTTCCGTTTGCTTTCTGTTTTATCGGGCGAGACACGCGCCCCGCAGATATATTGGGCGCCTCTGTAGTAGGGAGAATGTTTAATAGTGCCTCGCTCTCATACGCTAGGAAGTCCTGAATCCCTGCTATTGGGACTCCAGAAGTCCTAGCGAAGGTGCAATACATAATACCTTGATACTATTTCTCCTTGCATTTTAATGCATTTTTTTATCTAATTGTTAAATTATTAATATATTTTTTTCTTTTTTAATAAATGGTGTCTCCTCTGTATTTCCAAAGCTTGACCTCCTCTTTCTTCTTCCTAATGAAAGCCATGTTCTTTGGAAGTTTGAATTTCAAGTCAGTGGCCCCTTTGGTGGGCTTGTTCCGTGTGAATTGGTTTCATCTTATGAATAATAATAATATGTTTTTTCTATTTTTCTTATAATCAATTTTCTTAGTTCTGCCATTCTCTTTAACAGTATTTGCCTAAAAGAGTGTCTTTTACAAAATTATAATAATATTAATATTGATAATAATAATATATTGCTTTTTCTATTTTTCTTATAATCAACTCGCTTAGTTTCTGCATTGGGCCATTCACCTTAACAGTAATTTGCCTAAAAGAGTGTCATTTACCAAAAATCAATAATAATAATGACTATAAAATAATAAATAATAATAATAATAATAATAATAATATAGTTTTTTCTATTTTTCTTATAATGAACTCGCTTAATTCTGCCATTCTCTTAACAGTATTTGCCTAAAAGTGTCATTTACCAAAATAATAATATTAATAATAATAATGATGATAATAATAATAATAAAAATGATAGCTCCTCTTAACTGGGCAAAAGTGTCCCTGGTGACCTAAGCAGTCACTTATGTGCTCAGCTGGTAGTCGACTGTTGTGGGTAACAGCTTTGGAAAAGTATGAGAGGAAAGTGTGTGGTTGAGACCTGAGTATTCATCTCTCTCTCTCTCTCTCTCTCTCTCTCTCTCGTCAGCGTACTGATCAGGCTATGTATATGTAGATATATTTTTGCTCCAACTCGACACTTCTGTACCATTTGAGCCCTTGTAGATTCAAGCTATTTTTAGGGTTGGTTGGCCTTGAATGCTTCGTAGAGCAGACAATGCCTATTGTGTTCATGGCTCTGCCATTAAAAGAGGGTTTATTTATTCTCTCTCTCTCTCTCTCTCTCTCTCTCTCTCTCTCTCTCTCTCTCTCTCTCTGCGTAAGTTGCATTAATGCTTCTTCCTTCAAATTTCATGTGCCACATCTGACAAACTCTCTCTCTCTCTCTCTCTCTCTCTCTCTCTCTCTCTCTCTTGTAACATTTATGAATGTTTTTTCCGCTCTTCCTAATTTCTTATCCCACATCTCTCTCTCTCTCTCTGTCTCTCTCTCTCTCTCTCTCTTGTAACATTTATGAATGTTTTTTCAGCTCTTCCTAATTTCTTATCCCACATTTCTCTCTCTCTCTCTCTCTCTCTCTCTCTCTCTCTCTCTCTCTCTCTTTGTTCTTTCGCCCCCACAATGTATATTTCAGGACAGCAGTTTATCGCCTCGTGTTCATCACCATCATTTTTCTGTAGTTGCCTTTTCGTTTGCTTTGAATCCCGTATACCCTGAAAGGTTCTATACCTCCATTCCACATCACGTCTCCCAATGATATTGCTTATCTTGTTCCTGGTTCTCTTCATAGGCGTTTTCTTTGATGAAGTTCGGTTTTTTATTATCGTTCCTTGCGTGCTCTGTATTTTCTTCCGTGTCTCTTTTGTCGGTATTCACCAGCATTGAGCTTTCGGTTATCTTCGTATGTGCATTAATACGTTCACCCATGGATTCGGATTATGTACGTTCATACATTCACTCTTGGATTCATTGCGTTCATACATTCGCGGATTCATATGTGTATCCATACTTTCACGCATGGATTCGTATGTGCATTCATACGTTCACGCATGGATTGGTATGTGCATTCATACGTTCACGCATGGATTCGTTTGTGCATTCATACGTTCACGCATGGATTCGTTTGTGCATTCATACGTTCACGCATGGATTCGTTTGTGCATTCATACGTTCACGCATGGATTCGTTTGTGCATTCATACGTTCACGCTTGGATTCGGCGTTGGAAAGGGGAAAAGGTATTTTGAAGCGCAAATTGTAACGTGGATGTCACGGGTGCGTGCTGCGTGGACGATGAAGCCAATTCGGTCAGGATAACCCCACGCGATTGCATGATTTTGCTTTCTCTCTCTCTCTCTCTCTCTCTCTCTCTCTCTCTCTCTCTCTCTCTTTGTACTAAGGGGGTGGGGATTAGTGTTGGCGGTGACTCTGCAGAAGGAGTGCTTTATCGTCGACTACTTGATAAGGAGGAGTAGGGGATTGGGGTAAGGGTAGAGGTAGGGGGTTGGTTATTGCATGCATGCGACCCCTGGAGTTGTTTGACAAGTCATTGACGTATATTCGTACTGTCGCATTACATATCGTTTGCGACTTGTTATTTTTTATTATGGTTATTGGTTGAACGTCTTATGCGTACTTATTTAGTGTATATTTACCTATATGCGTATTGATTCCGTTAATATAATTAGAATTCGTCAGTCATAGTTTATTGTTCGTCAGTATGTACTACGGGACGCTGCTCATTTTTTAAATCATATTTGCGATTTTAGGAACCTGATACAGCACTTTTTTTTTTTTTTTTTTTTTGAGGGGGGACAGATTATACACCGACTCTTTTCCTCTCTCTCTCTCTCTCTCTCTCTTCTTATCATTCTCTCATCTCTCTCTCTCTCTCTCTCTCTCTCTTTTGTTGGTAACTTTATGCATCGTCATATTCGCAACGACGAAAACATTCCCTCCCTTAAATAAATCGGCGCATGCGCAGAACACAAGCCGAAGCTGTCTCACCCTTTCGAGCATGACTGATCTGTTCCCTCCCACTTGGATACCCAGTCTCCAACCCCCCCTCACGGGCTTATACCCGCGCCAGGGCCTCTTCTCTCCCTTCCACCCTGTCACTCTTGCCTGGTCGATAAGCGATATGATTATTAACAGGAGATAGGGTCGGTTTTTAGCCTCTTAACCTTTCAAAATTCATAGTGTTGGTGGAGGTGATGGTGGTCCCGCTGAGGAATAACGCATGACCTGTGGGAGTTGGTGTGTTTCTTATTATTATTATTATTATTTTATTATTACTATTATTATTATTATTATTTTCTAACCTGGGTTTTGTGTTTTGAGCGTATTATCATTATGATTATTACTACTACTACTACGACTTATACTACTACTATACTATTATTATTATTTGTTTGCCTGGGTTTAGTGTTATGAGTGTATCATTATTATTATTATTGGGCACAATTTTCCGTGTCGAAAATGATGACAATGGTTGCAGGTCCACAATAATATCACATGTGAGTATAAGGTCTTTAATGGATAATAAAAGCTTTCGAACCTTGTACTAGGTTCATCTTAACTGAAGATGAACCTAGTACGAGATTCGTAAGCTTTTATTATCCATTAAAGACCTTATACTCACGTGCGATATTATTATTATTATTATTATTATTATTATTATTATTATTATTATTATTATTATTATTATTATTATTATTAATGCTCGTGTTTTTGTTATTGATTTTTGCAGTATTTCAAATATTTTTTATCATTCTTATAGTAGCTGTAATATCAGAAGAACCAATTCAAAATGGGTGCCTTTATCAAAAATGGACATTATGGGAAAGTATAAAGTCACGTACGGTTGCGTCAGAGCTTTGGCGTTTGATGGTCCCCTACGTTTGGGGAGTGACTGACTTCCCCTCGTGTTAACTAATGAGAGGGCGAAGGTTGAACTTCCCCCCTTCTTTATCTACCTCTATCCCAGTGATGGGTTTAACTCTAGAACCCCATTACTTGATCATATTGCTCATATTCACGTGAAGCTTTTCTCTTTGATGATTTTTTTTTCTTTCTTTGTTGATGTTAGTGTATTAATTTTGATGTGGGAATAATATTGGAAATGATGGGAGCTTTAAGTACCCGTCTCTCTCTCTCTCTCTCTCTCTCTCTCTCTCTCGTAGGTTCCAGACATTGTTGATGTCAGTGTAATTTTGGTGTGAGAATAATATTGGAAAAGATGGGAGCCGTTATCATACATTGGGAATTATCTGGCGCCTTAATTAACCCCCCCCCCCCCCCACCCCCCCCCCCCCCCGCTCTCTCTCTCTCTCTCTCTCTCTCTCTCTCTCTCTCTCTCTCTCTCTCTCTACGAGGCTAAGGCTGCTCGGCAGTCCAAAGCTGCGTTTCCTTAGCCTTCGCCTCGGCTGTGTTACATAGAAATCAAGTTGTGTTAATTTCTTTATAGTACGACATCGACATCACTTACGTGAGTGGACCTTTTGGGCCCCCTTTTCTTTTCAGATTGAAGTGGGTCATATTGTAAACCCCCCTAAAAAAAATTATGGAGCCATTTTGACCTAGGGAAGTTTTTGTCTCTGTAAAAGTTTTTTTTTTTTTGTTTTTTTTTTTTTTTTTTTTTTTTTTAAAGAGGGCCCCTTATCGTATTATCTCCTTAGATCTAGTGTTGAAATTTATCGTATCTTGGACGCCTGAATACTGATGTTCGCCATATATTCCTTTCATCTACACTTTCTCTCTCTCTCTCTCTCTCTCTCTCTCTCTCTCTCTCTCTATATATATATATTATATATATATATATATATATATATATAATATATATATATATATATATATATATATATATATATTATATTTAATCCTCTCTCGCTTTCTTTTTCAATTTCTAAGTCTCTCTCCATTGCCCCTTGAGAGAGAGAGAGAGACAGAGACAGAGAGCCCTGAATACGGATATTCGTCTCGTGCAGAAATTAAAAGATTTTCCTTCTTATCACCTTCGCTCATTCCCCTCTCAGGTTCGCTTACCCATTTTTAACCGTCTTCTCTCCTCCGCGCTCTCGTCGTCGTCGGAGTTTGTGAAGTGGAATACGGAATGGGGATTCCTTCCTCGGCACAGGAACTTTATCTGGGAATCCATTGATTCGCTCATATTTTGCAGACGCTTTCAGATGGGGAACCTACTCGAAAGAATACGAAGATATCTCCAGAAGTATAGTCCTGCGTCTCTCTCTATATCTTATCCGGACTGGAGCTGCAAAACCCAGGATTCTCTGGTTTTGTCCGGATTCCGGAATCTGGATCATTTGGTTTTATCCGGATACCGGAATTTGGATTCTCTGGCTTTGTCGAATAAATATGGAGGGGCGATCTCCGTGAGTTCGGATAGCGTGGCCTCTGGAATTCCAGAGTAACGGGGTATAAATAAGCTCTCTCTCTCTCTCTCTCCCATCTCTCTCTCTCTCTCTCTCTCTCTCTCTCTCTCTTCTTCTTCTTCTTCTTCTTCTTCTTCTGCTGCTGCTGCTATTATCAGGAATTCCAAAGTAACGGGATAAATCAGATCTCTCTCTCTCTCTCTCTCTCTCTCTCTCTCTCTCTCTCTCTCTCTCTCTCTCTCTCTCTCTCTCCCCTATTGGGCATTTCAAGTAATTCATTGAATCATAATTATAAAATTACAGAGTAGTTATTCATAATTCATGCATACGTTTATCACAGATATTCCTTTATTCGTCGTTGCATTTCTCCCTGGCGTGGTTGAGTCAGTTCCCCCGGCTTAAATTTCCTTCCCGGTGGAGGATGTCCCGGGGTGGGGGGGGGTGTGGGGGGTGATGTCCCAGGGGTGGCAATAGAGAATTTTTAGTTGGACATTTTCTCGCGTTTCATTGCAACCCGAGTGGGACGAGATCAGAGTTTAAGTTTATATGTGTGTGTAGATATTTAATTATAGTATATATATATATATTTATATAATATATTATATTATAGATATTTATGTTAAAAAAATAAGGTAGTGTTGTTTTATGATTTTTTTATTATATATATATAATATTATAATAATAATTTATAGATTATAATCTATATATTTATGTAAATAAGTAGTGTTTTAATATTTTATTATATATATATATATATATATATATATATATATTTATATATATATATATATATATAGATATATATATATACATATTGCGTTTGCATTTATAAGCCATTTGTTGTAGGTGGTTATGAGTTACGAAATCTTGACCAAATATTGTTACGTCACGATTCCCTTACTAATCATACTAACTGATAATTGAGGTAGTACTTTCATCCGAGGGTAAGAGATTTTCAGACTCTCTCTCTCTCTCTCTCTCTCTCTCTCTCTCTCTCTCTCTCTCTCTCTCTCTCTCTCTCGATTTTGACCTTTCTCCGGAGCGAAGACTTCAGAGAAATTTATTTCTGTCTTCGACTAAACTGTTTCCCGTCGAACTGACGGTAGACCATTACAAGTAATAGTCCTCTGATGGCTGGCCGTTTCACACTAAAGGTTCCACACACCCCAAAATACAAGCGTTTCTAACCCCCGCCCTCTTGGCATCCGTGGCTGTTCCATTCACCCAACCTGTTTTTCTTAGCCCGCTTCACTTTCTCTCTCTTGTATTCTGACGTACAGCACGGTTATCTCGGCATGTACTGAAGTTTTCATTTTATTTCTCTGTAAAATATAACTATTGAGATGACTATTTGTCTGTCCGTCCGCGCTTTTTCCTGTCCGCCCTCAGATCTTAAAAACTACCGAGGGTAGAGGGCTGCAATTTGCTATGTTGATCATTCACCTTCCAATCATCAAACATAACAAATTGCAGCCCTCTAGCCTCAGCAGTTTTTATCTAATTCAAGGTTAAAGTTAGCCATGATCTTGCTAGCAACAGCGTTCAACGAGACATGTTTGCTCATTTTTTTTATGATATTTGCGTCAACAATAATTCCATAGTCCCAAAACGCCTTTCACTCTACAATAGCAAATATTCCACAGAACACAAATCAATAATTTGCAACGAAATTTTGACAACACGATTTTATTCTTATTGATTTAAGATTAATAACAATATTCCATAATAGTGTTTGTTTACTTACAATGATGATAACAACAGTAACAGCAGTAAGATTAATAATAACAATAACAACTACGTCATATCTCATACACGTGGGAGCTTCAACTGCCTCTGGCTGCTTCTTCTGTTCGAACTTTTCAAGAAGCGAAGCGTAGTGGAACGGCTATAGTATTGCCTTTTAAAGGGGAGTGCCACAGGAATAAAGCTGATACGTGCATGTACACGTATGTCAAGGGAGCAGCAATAGACTGGGGTTTCTCCTCAGAGGACAGATGACACAAAAAGGGTCCAAATGTGAGGAGTTAAAAATTGAGTAGAAATACAATCGTTTGTCGAAACGTCTTAGGCAGTTACATACATACACAAAGTCACATGTATTATATATATACAGTATATAAGTGAATATATTTACATATATATATATATATATATATATATATATATATCTACACACACTGTATGTGTACATACACAGTGCCCACACACATACATAATCAACCCTCTTCTCTCTTTCCCAGGATATAATAGTGAGAAGGGTAATATAAATAAAAAAAAGGAGACGTGTTTCATTTTGTTAAGAGGTAAGGCTTGGGCGCACATTACTCCTAAGAGTGTATGAGCTTACGAACTTTGACCATGATATCTGGAAGTTTAAACTTCCTGGGAAGATTGAAGTTGCCTTTTATTTTATTTTTCCCTTGTCTCCGCATCTTTTTCCTCAAACGGTTAAAAGGACAGGCGGAGAATATTATTATATTATTATTATTATTATTATTATTATTATTATTATTATTATTATTATTATTATTATTATTATTATTATTATTATTATTATATATATTTTTTTTTTTTTTTTTTTTTTGCTTTATCACAGTCCTCCAATTCGACTGGGTGGTATTTATAGTGTGGGGTTCCGGGTTCCATCCTGCCTCCTATGGAGTCCATCTCTTTTCTTACTATGTGCGCCGTTTATTATTATTATTATTATTATTATTATTATTATTATTATTAGGTATGAGACCCTCTCTCAAACATGTTTTGTTGTAGAGGATGGCAGCATCAGGGGAATTGATTTTAGATATGTCTTTTTCAATTCTTATTATTATTTTCCTCTCATCAGAGCTGATATTTTATTATTATTTTTTATTAATTATTATTATTATTATAAAGAAATTCATAAGGAATTGACAGTCTCGTGAAAAACAGTTCGTGCAATGAAAATCCACAATTAAATAGTAAGCTCTATTTACTAAACAAAATGAGAGAGAGAGAGAGAGAGAGAGAGAGAGAGAGAGAGAGAGAGAGAGAGAGAGAGAGAATAAATGCCAACTCGATGCAAAGACGGAAAGTAATCTTGTGACCATCGGAAGCCGGTGGCAAGATGTCATGTTTCTTTTCCCACTGGGTACGCTGCCCCTTGTAAATTGAAGACGAGAAGCTGGTAAGAGGAAAAGCGTAGGAAAGGAAGAATGCTGAGAGAGAGAGAGAGAGAGAGAGAGAGAGAGAGAGAAGAGAGAGAGAGAGAGAGAATCGAATTTGATGAATGAAAACATTAGAATGATGGATAGGGAAAAAATGGAGATCGAGAGAAAAAGAAGCGGTGGAAATGTGTAGTAGTAGACCAACACTAAAATTTGCCGTAAATTGATAGAAGATAGAATGAAAGAAGGTGGAGAGAATAAATCGAACTTGATTAATTAGAAAAACTTATTAAAATGATGGAGATGGAAAACGGGAAATCGAGAGATAAGTCAAAGATGGAAATTAGTAGTAAGAGTAGATGAATATTGGATAAAAATCGCAGGAAATTGATAGGAGACAGAACGAAAAGAGGCGGAACAGCCGCGAGATGGAGAGGATAGATGGAGACGTTGATGGTGAAGCCTTTTGGATTAGTTCTCCTCCTTGGAGGAGGAGGAGGAGGAGGAGAGGAGGAGGAGGGAGGAGGAGGAGGAGGAGGAGGAGGAGGAGGAGGAGGTCGTCGAACGACGTCAGCGATTTGTTGAGGGACCATCAAGTTTGTGGCCAGACAATAAGGCTCCGAGCAACATTAACCTCTAAGGCTGATCTGGCTGTTGTTTCGCAATGGGATATCCGACCTTAGTGCTTAGTGGCGGTCGATTCCTTCCTAGTTCCTTCAATTGTGGCGTCGTTGCAGTGTTGGTGATGTACCAATTCCTTTCCCTATGCTTTCTACTTTAGGTCATTATATAGTATATGTGCAGTGTAGAAAAAATATTAAAACTGATAAAAAAAAACAGCTGGAAATTCTTTGTATGCAATATTTTTTGATCAGTTTTAATATTTTTATACTATTATTCTCAGTATTATCACTGTCATTACCATTACTAGCAAACAATACAGAATTTATGTTTGAAAATTCGTAAAGTAACTAAGTCTACAGGCAGAGCCAGCTTCGTTTCAGGGAATCCCTTCTCACCCCCACCCCCTTCACTGGGTGGGGGGGGGGAGGTAGGATGAAACACCATTATAAACCATCTTAGGGGTCCCCACTATAACCCTGCTAAGTTTCATGCCCATTGGACCAGCCGTTTGGCCGTGATTGAATGACAGACGGACGGACAGCCATTACGCCCATTATAGTAAGATTATGAATAGACTATTTTTTTTTTTTTTACTTCTTCAGCAACTGTGAGGAGATTGCCAATTATAATTTTTTTATCTTGTTATCTCGCATGTCGAGGTAATTATTATTGTCTCTACTATTATATTCCACATATATGGCCTTGACATGAAATGAATTTATTATTATTATCATTATTATCACAGTGTAGACGCGTAAACACTTTCAGGATGTATAAAACGATGCAGAACGCATGAATTGCTAAATTATACACATACTGTAGACATAGTATACTTGTTGGTTTCGAACAGTTCATTTTCAGTTGTTCAGAAGTCTGACTACCATATATAGTAGAATCACATTACCCGTGCATGTGATGTCTAGGCCAGTCCCTTACGACGCTCCTGATTGGCTGTTGATAAGCCAGTCACAGGGCTGGAAACTCCCAGTCTCTCTCGAAAGTTCACATAGGCAGGATGTATGTTCCACCTCTCCTGAGGGATACTTGAGAGACAGAGTTTCCAGCCCTGTGATTGGCTTATCAACAGCCAATCAGCAGCGTCGTAAAGGACTGGCCTAGACATCAGATGCACGGGTGATGTGAATCCACTATAGTCAGTCATCCAGTCAAAGTACAGAATTTATCATTAAGAAGCGAGAGAGAGAGAGAGAGAGAGAGAGAGAGAGAGAGAGAGAGAGAGAGAGAGAGAGGAAATGCTGTGCTTTCCCATTTCAAAGCTTCTGTATCTCATGCACTGTGGCTAGCGGGCCCCCCCCCCCCCACCCTCTCCCACCCTCTCCCACTTAAAGTTCCATCATCTTTGATTCCAGCTCACTGCCCAGGCTAATTGTCGTTTATTAATGACATCGCTCACGCTATTATTAGTGCATTTATAATTGGTGGCTTCTAATGAGCCTTTCTAGTATTCAGTGTGGAATGGAAGCATTCTGCCACTTCTTGTTGTCGCCTGGAACCTGTTGTGTTTGTTTGTTTACCCACAAATCTCTGGTATTTGTGAGGAACTTCTTGGGAATGCTGGAACTCGGGACCAACAGATTCCAAATCTACGAAACCACTGACCTTCCACCAGACCGGTTAGTGAGGAAGATTCTAAATGGCACAAACATACATTCCCAGAAAACTAATCAAAATACCATCCATATATTCACGTCCATATGCCCTATAGAAATATGTAAAGGCGGGCAATACCTTCCAAATTGCATCAGTATCTGAGAAAAGCAGATAGCTGTTTCCGAAGATTTTTCTCATAAGATGACGGAAAAAAAGTTTGCGCTTTGCGAAGGACCTTGAGTTGGCAAGCTCCAATCAGGTGGTGGGTTCCTCTGGATCCAAATTTGTATTGTTTTTCCCCCGTATGGGATAGTGCCGTTAGTGCACCATATGCGTTGCACCGTAGGCAGTACTTAAGGTTCTCGGGTCCAAGCTGCAACCCCTTTCATTTCTTTTACTGTACCTCCATTCATATTCTCTTTCTTTCGTCTTACTTTCCACCCTCTCCTAACAAATGCTTCATAGTGCAACTGCTTTGAGGGTTTTCCTCCTGTTACATCCTTCAAACCTACCTACTCTCTATTTCCTTTTCCAGCGCTGATGCCCTCATAGGTCCCAGTGCTTGGCCTTTGGCCTAAACTCTACTATATTCCCTTCCAATATGGCTCAGACTTTTGACTCAATCTTGCGCGGGAACTAAGCAACGAGGGCATCTTTAATAGCAGTTCTTTATGGCGGGAGTAACATAGATGTTGTTGCACAGGAGTGAATAATAATACCTGCTTGAATGTCTGCATTGTTGTCAACCCATTGTGTCTCTCTCTCTTCTTTTTGCTCTCAAAGACACCCTGGCGACTTTAGCCTCTGCAAACGATCTCATTGATGTTCAAAGGACAGTGTTATGTTGGTGGAGCTTGTCCTTTGAACTGTCTTCCACCCCCCCCCCCCCCCCCCCACCCCCCCCCCCCCCCCCCCCCCCCCCCTTTTTTTTTTTTTTTTTTTTTTTTTTTTTTTTTTTTTTTTTTTTTTTTTTTTTTTAAGTTCAAACATAATATGACGAAAAATATGCTTTTACGATAAAGCGCTTGGGCTTGTGAAAGCTCTCTCTCTCTCTCTCTCTCTCTCTCTCTCTCTGATCGATCAAGTTCAGTGATGGGTCCGATGGAAAGTCTCCAGTTATGTACTTGTCATTTACATTGCGTGTGATTGCGCGCGCGTGCGCGCGAAATCTGCCCGCGTGAGTGTGTGTGTGTTTACAAATTGAGAGTGTTCAACCTAATTTGAAGATTAGTAAGAAATAATGTAGTGGGATTATTCAGATAGCCAAAAATTGCAATGAACAGCAAAAGTGGACAGTTATATCCAAACGTAAGATCGAGACGATTTACCTGGTGACAGAGAGAGAGAGAGAGAGAGAGAGAGAGAGAGAGAGAGAGAGAGAGAGAGAGATAGAGAATGAATGAAGAAATAGACTGCTGTTGCCGGCTGTCACATGAGTTGTTGTCGCTGTTTCCTGTCTGCTGCAGCTTGGTGGTTGTTTTAATGCCGTTATATTTCCCATCCAGGTCATGTCTTCGGTGCTTTTGCGTCTAACGAACTCGGCTTCCAGCGAGAGCAATACTCAATTTAACTCGAATCATGAGACCAGAAATTCGAGAGCCGACTCGATTCGTCTGTTGGGAGTTCACCTTTATCTGTTGCCTGCGAGACCTTCGATGAGGCTTTTATTTCCTTGTTATTTATTAATTTATTTGACAAATTTTTAAAAGAGATTTTTCTAACAGTTTCCACAAGGTGTTGAAGGTTGGTGTATTGATGTAGAACGAAGGAAAGGACAATTTTATGTTCATAATCTTACGTTGGAGAAACTCGGACACACTTCTTAATACTTTTTCGTTTATGCTGTCGTATACACTAAGTATTGAATGTCTCGAGGTTTGAAAAATAAAATGGACGTGTAAAAACGAAAAAGGAATTTTATCAAGAAAAAGAGGCGGTAAACCCCAAATTCTTTTATTTGAAAAGTTTAATAAATTCGTCTTGTCACAGTTTAACAGGGTGATGAAGATTATTATTATTATTATTATTATTATTATTATTATTATTATTATTATTATTATTATTATTATATAGTTTATCACAGTCCTCCAATTTGACTGGGTGTATTTACAGTGTGGGGTTTCCGGGTTGCCTTAGGAGTCCATCACTTTTCTTCTTCTTCTTCTTCTTCTTATTATTATTATTATTATTATTATTATTATTATTATTATTATTATTATTATTATTATATTATTATTATTATTACTTATTATTATTATTTTTTTTTTTTTTTTTTTTTTTTTTTTTTGCCCTCCAATTCGACTGGGTGGTATTTTTTATAGTGTGGGGTTCCGGGTTTGCATCCTGCCTCCTTATTATTATTATTATCATCTTAATCACATAGTATGTCTGTTTGATTTTGTATTTTAAATATATATTTTAAATAAAATCAAATAGACATACTATTGTGATTTACGTTTCCATTAATAATTATTATTATTATTATTATTATTATTTTATTATTATTATTATTATTATTATTATTATTATTATTATTATTATTATTATTCAGAAGATGAAACCCTATTCATATGGAACAAGCCCACCTCAGGGGCCACTGACTTGAAATTCTTTAAGCTTCCAAAGAGCATGGCGTTTATTAGGAAGAATTAAGAGGAGGTAAGAAAAAATAATAAATTAATAGTTAGAATATAAAAAATGAAAAGGTAAGGAGAATTGTATTTTCGCTTAAAAAATCAGACATACTTCTCAAATTCTTTTTAGTGTACGCCCTCTTTTTACCCAAAGGGATTTCATGCCATGACGTGTACATTAAAATAAACGTTTATAAACGAAAAAGGAACCATATCTACCCGAAAAAAAAAAAAAAAAAAAAACAAAAAAAAAAAAAAAAAAAAGAAAAAAAAAAAAAAAAAAAAAAAAAAAAAAAGGAGGTGGACACCAAACCCAGCAACCCTGTCACGAGATCAAAGCAAGTGCGCCGATCGGGAGCGTTACGTTTTGAGGGGATTTCGATTCGGACCCCATTTCATTTTGGGAGGGAGGTCAGTGGCTCGTATATACAGGCATAACAATATTTATTGAGTCTCTTCGGAGTTGGGTCGTCTGAAATGGATATGGCTTTGGCCGCGCCGAGTTGAAAGGGATGAAACGCTTTTTCTGCTCGGGGACATTTTGTGTGGGACACACTCAGACACACATATGTGTATATGTGTACGTGTATACATACATACATACTATATATATATATATATATATATATATATATAGTATATATATATATATATATATATATATTCTCAAGGAAGCAAGGGAGACATATATGTGTGTGTTATTTTTATATTCTTCGAAAGGCCTTTCAGAACTACATTTTTTTCTTTTTCTCTCTCTCTCTCTCCTCTCTCTCTCTATATATATATATATATATATCTATATATATATATATATATATATATATATATATATATATATATATATATATATCTCTTTAAACAATACCTTTTAACTCATATATAACTATTCATCTAACCTATCCCAAAATATAAAAAGTCTACTTGACATCTCTCTCTCTCTCTCTCTCTACAGACAAACAATAAAACTATATCATTAGCGAATGGCCTGCCTTTATTTGACATGACGTGGCAACATTTCCCCCCTCCCCCCCACCACCCCCTTCACGTTCATGTTGCCGCTCCCTCCTTACGTAAGAGGGTCTATAGATTTAGGGGGCGTGGTCCCAAAATATTGCGGAGGTGCTTGTAGGAAAGAAGCCACGCTGAGCTTGTCAGGCAGACTAGCAAGCGCAAGCACACCACACACACATATACACGTACACACACACGCACAAGCACAGCTGCCAATGAAATAAACGCTAATCAGACGGAATGTGAGGAATCCGGTACTCAAGCGGGAAACGGAGTTTCGTAGTGGCTCGTTTAATAAAATGCTCCTTCAATTCGGGATTAATGATCAGATGCGCTAAATGCTCGCGCTTAAAATTGTCTGTCAGTTGCCAAGGTGCCTCTTCGGTGGAGATGTTGTGTCAGCCAGCCATTATCATTTCAGCAACACGCCGTTATTTCTAGAAGGGCGTGGCTCTGAAGGAAACATAAACACAGTATCTCCCACATTTTTAGTGTCTAGGACGACCATTCTGTGCAGGATGCCCCTACACATACACAGAGGTCTCGCATATACAAATTACACTTCATTGCGCATATGACTTGTTTTTCCTGAATAATAATAATGCCCCCTTTTGTCTTGCCCCTTCCAGTCGATTTGTCCAACAAATTTGTAGGTTTTTCTTTCTTATTTTCTCCTTAAACTCCGATTTATGCTAATGACCTTCCATATACCTCCCCTCTGCCTTTGTTTACTCAAGACTTAAACTCACATGATAAGCCTGCCACCACCTTTGCGCCTGCGCTAACCACTCTGTTGTTTCGGCAGCTTTCCTTGTCACAAATGTCGTTATTCCTCATATATTATGGAAGCAGTCTCATTCAATTTCAAACCCTTTTCCCTGATTTGCATTCGACAGCCAATACGCCTCCTTCAGGAAGATTCGGCCGCATACTTGTGACTTCGTCCAGAGTTACTTCTCTAAAATATTTGCATAGCCTCAGTTCCCTTCCTTACATCACCTCCCTTGTGATGTGATTCACCTCTTCTCTCTCGCCTAACCAGCATCAGCCCCCACCCCCACCCCTTCCCTTCCCTTCCCTTCCCTTCCCTTCCCTTCCCATAGGAGGCAGCCACCACTTCCGTGTTTGCGCCATTCATTCAACGTCCAAATTTCGCCATCTGTCATCTGACGTTTGTGCTTAATAATATTTTCCTGTTAGATTTCCAGCTACTAAACATTTCCCTATTCCTTCCATAACATTATTAACGATGCTTCATAAGCAGACATCAGCACCCCATAATTATGTTTCAAATTATAGCAGTTTACTCTGCTCTTCCCGCTAATCGGAATATGTATAATATATATATATATATATATATATATATATATATATATATATATATATATATATATATATAAGTACTTTATTCTTTACTAAGACATTGTCTGTTTTAGTAAGACGAAAGCGCTGGATTTATGCCTATCATTTTCCTGGTGGTAATTCTTCTTAGCAATATATATATATTATATATTATACACACACATCTACACACACACATCTACACACATGATATTCTATATCTATATATATAATATATAAAGTATATTATTATATATATATTATATTATTAGTATAAATAATATATATACATGAGAACTAGGTTACTATGTCGTACCTCTTAGTAAATGGGGATATAATCCACAATGATATAAAATCCTTATGTAGTATTATAAAATATACATATAAATTTTTTGCAGAGTAAATAAAGCTTTCGACAAACAGCTGTGGTCGGTCTACTTTACAAGAAATATATATTTTATAATAATACTACGTAAGGATTTTATATCGTTGTGGATTATACCCCCATATATATACACATATATATTATGTATATATATGTATATATGTGTGTAAAAAGAGGAACAATAAGCGAAAACTACAAAGGAGAGAAATAACTCCGAGTTACGTAACCCAGCAGCCCCGCAACCGCCATGGCCATGGCGTCGGTCCAAGGGACAAAGAGGTGTTCGAATATTTAAGCTTTTACCGAGTTCCTTTTTTTTCTATTCATTTTATGAAACGGTAAGACTTTGTAGGATGTGGGGCGTCTTTTACTGCCCCCTATTTCACACCCGAGCAAGATATAAAACACCTATTTGTCAAGTTTATTTCGTGTGTTTATTCTAGGGGGAGACTAACCACCCCCTACCTCTCTCTCTCTCTCTCTCTCTCTCTCTCTCTCTCTCTCTCTTTGCCTTCGATTTCCTTGTGTTTTGCTCTTGCACCTTTAGGCAGACCGAGGAAGATATGGCGTGTGTGTGTACTAGAGAGAGAGAGAGAGAGAGAGAGAGAGAGAGAGAGAGAGAGAGAGAGAGAGACCTTATTAATGTTTGGAGGTGTGGGGGGAGAGGGGTGGGGGGGTTCTTGTGCGTCTCTGCCCTAGCTTTGTATCAGGTATGAAATACGATCTCGCCAGCCTTTGTGTTTGGAGTGTTCTTGGGCCTGTGTGCGTATCTCCACCTTAATAGATTCTTAATAATGAGAGTCTGTTGTTGCTTGAGTGATGTTTGAATTATTCTTTTAAGTACAACTCGTCAGGACTCTTTTTGACGTTGGTAAGACTTGAATTGTCAAAACATTATTATTATTATTATTATTATTATTATTATTATTATTATTATTATTATTATTATTATTATTATTATTATTATTCATAACCTATCTGGGCTACGAAAGACAATAGAGTTATTATTATTATTATTATTTTTATTATTATTATTATTATTATTATTATTATTATTGGAGAAACTAATCCACAGTTATGTATATGAACATATATATCAAGGTCAATCAGATTTATCTTTGAATATATATACATAATTGTGGATCTGTTTTCCATTTTAATTAATAATATTATTATATTCGAGCTTATCCATAATAGAATGTCCAGATAAAAAAAACCCTGGCAGTAGGTACACTCCTCCAAAAAAAGTTAAATTATTATTAGTATTATTATTTGAGCTTCTCCATAATAGAATGTCCAAATAAAAAACCATGGCAGTAAGTACACTCCTCCAAAGAAGTATTGGAAATTTGCCTCTCCATTTCCAACTGTTACGAAGGAAACGTCGCTTCGTAATTTACGCAACTCGACTCACAAGAGACGTTATGCCGCCCTGAGTGTCGGTATCTTGAGTGGTTCCCTTCCGCACCTCCCCTTCGGAATCTGGGTGTTTGTGACGGTTTTGACATATTTATCTCGAACGGATAAAACGGTCGAGACGGTTCTTTTGACATCTGCGTAGTGGTTGTTCTTTCCTCTTTTTATATGTCCTCTATTTTTTCCCCTCTTATTTACCCTTTTATGTCTTACCCTTCATCTTGCCAGATTTATATCTACTCGGAGTGTTTTATTTTTTATTTTTACTTTTTTATTTTTTTTTACCTGATACAGACGTTTTCCTTGGCCTGTATAATAATAATAATAATAATAATAATAATAATAAATAATAATAATAATAATAATAATAATAATAATAATTAATAATAATAATAATAATTAGTATGGAAATCCATCTCCTTGAAAAAAATTTTAATTAATGCAGCATATTGCTTGACTTCTGTTTAGTCTTGGAAGTTGGCTATTTGCATTTTTAGTTATCTTTAAAAGATAACTACTGAGATGGCTATTTGTCTGTCCGTCCGCACTTTGTCTGCCATCAGATCTTGAAAACTGCTGAGGCTAGAAGGCTGGAAATTGGTGTGTTGATCATCCACCATCCAATCATCAAGCATAGCAAATTGCAGCCCTCTAGCCTCAGTAGTTTTTAATTGATTTAAGGTTAAAGTTAGCGATGATCGTGTGTCTGGCAACGTTAAAGGACAGGCCGCCACCAGGCCATGGCTGAAAGTTTCATGGGTGGCGTCTCATACAGCACATTAAGCACTGTACAGAAAACTCGACTGCGCCAAAGAAACTTCCGCACATTTTTTACTAGTTGTTCATTGTAATGGAATTAGTCACCTATATTCTGTGATTGGGGATAGATATACTGTATTTTAAAAGGTGGAGTTTTTAAAAAGAGCATACCGAATAAATTCTGTCTAAATGTTGTAAATGCAGTTCGTTTAATTGATCATTTTATCTTTGCATACGAGTATTTTGAACATTTGACTTTTGAATAACGAAACGTTGAATTGGATTAAAAATTCAGTGTTGTGAATTATTCATTGTCTTAAATTCTAGCGCAATAGACCTTGAAAAATTTAGGCTTATACGCATATGCATTGTATAATCTTATGAGATGAAATTAAAGGAGCGCCCATTCATGTCAAACTTTTTAGATATTTAATCTGTTACCCTTTCTTGTTCCCGTCAGCCAAGGATAGATAGCGGCGTTAGAATGCCTATTCCATCGGCCTACAATAATAATAATAATAATAATAATAATAAAATAGAGAATTTAGCCCAATGTTGCCCGGTCTGTTTGAGCGAAAGGGGATTCTTGTTTTATATGTCAAGGGCAGTTCTTGGGAGTCGTAATTATCAGGTATAATTAGTCAAGGTGCTCGAAGCTATATTCAGAGTTTATGATTTCCACATGGTTTTAGTGATGTGCCTGTGGGACCCCGTATGGGGTTAATACCGTCAGTGCACCTCACGTGGTGCACTGTAGGCATTACTTGAAGTTCTATAGCGTCCCTTCGGCCCCTAGCTGCAACCCATTTCATTCTTTTTACTGTACCTCCTTTCATATTCTTCCATCTTCCTTTCCACCCTCTTCTAACAATTATTGTTGCATAGTGCAACTGCTTTGAGGTTTTCCTCCTGTTGCACCTTTTAAACCTCATATTCTCAACTTTTCTTTCAGCGCTGGATGACCACGTAGGTCCCAGCGCTTGGTCGCGGGACTAATTTGTATATTCTATCTCTAATTTATTCTGTCTCTGTGATGATTTAAACGGTAAGCGTATATGTACCAGTAGTCCTTTCGGAAAAGGTCTTTCTCAGTACTTTTTGCTTACTCGGGGAGTAAGCCTACAAACTACTTTTGTTGTTGTTGTTGATGTTGTTGTTGTTGTTGTTCTAGTTGGGGCGTAAGGAAAGGTCTATGGAAGAGCCTAAAAAGGTCTGAAAAAGGTGTTTTGCGTTGAGTTAAAGGTACAGGAATTTTAGAATAGGATATTTTTGAACTATTAATTAGAATGAAAATTTAAAACTTAAATAATTTACATGTTAAACAGTACTGAACCATTATTATTTATAATAAAATATAGCATATTTATTTCAATTTTCGTTAGTGAAACAAACCTCTATTTGACCATAGGTTTTAGCACGCGCCCCGAGTAAGCTGAAGGTCGGATCACTCCTTGTTTTTATGCTAGGTAAAAACTTATACCCGACTCGCGCGTACTCAACAAACAAACAAATATCCAGCCGGTAGTGTTTGTAGAGAATGAGAGGGACTTGTGTCTGAGAATCATTCACCTTTTTGTGTCATATTTATGCAAGAGTTTTCAAGTGTAAACACATACGGTGTCGTTTTACTGCTGGTGGAAATGTCAACCTCTAAAAGTTTTATTTATTTATTTGTTTGTTTTATTTTATTTTTTATTTTATTTTTTTCTCTCTCTCTATTTGAAGATAGTATAACTTCACGTATGTCTTGTTCATTTTTTAATGTCATTCTTACCATCCGCGTGACTAGAATATTTTAATTGCATTGTTTTTGGCCCGTCACCTTCAGTTCATTTTGAAGGACTTGGTATTTCGTCTTAAAAAAGGGAGTCTCGTTTACGTCGGCGGCTGGGTAGGTGACCCTTCAGATTCGGGTGATATACGAATAAAGAAATTTAGGTTATGTAAACATCACTTTTATGTAGGGAGAAGCTGCTTCTTGTTGGTAGTGTTCGACTATAAGGGCCAAACTGTGAGTTTTAGGTGTATTCTGCGAAACTTTCGCTTATTTTTATCCATGTAAAAGGGAGAGAATGGGCTGACATCTCTTCGCTACGTGAACTAACGCCGCAGGAAGTTTTTGTGAAGCGAATCGTTTGAAAAACCCGAAGTTTTTAGATACACATATAAGTGGGAAATTTAATATTCTAGCATGAACAAATGGCAGTGGTTGCGTATATTAGGATATCATAATTTATTATATATATATATATATATATATATATATATATATATATATATATATATATATATATATATATAATATTATATATATATATTTATATATATATATATATATATATATATATATATATATATATATATATATATATGTATATGTATATAAAATATTACAGTCCATCGCAGGTGGACGAAAATGAGGCATCTGCATTTAATTTAGGTCAGCTTTTCACGCGCAGATCTTAAGAGTCCTATTTCTCTCTCTCTCTCTCTCTCTCTTGACATTCGATTTCTTATCTTTTTGTCACTGCCATTAGCGTAAGAGCACTTCAACAATTCTTGGGTAGTAAACGTAGTTCTGGGATTTTGTGAATTGGTTTTTTTTTCGCAATGAAAGAAAAGTTAATGGCGTATGTCTTGTTCTTGCATGAGGAAGTCAGTAACTAAAAAAAAAAAAAAAACATTTTTAGAGGAACAGTTTGCTCCAAATTGTGAATTTCCAAATGTTTTTTGCTCAAGAAATAATTTATTATTATTAATTATTGGGGTTAATAATTTTCTTTGAATTATATTATTATTATTATTATTATTATTATTATTATTATTATTATTATTATTATTATTATTATTATTATATTATTATCTATAAATGGTTTTTGTGACCCATGCATCTCTTCAGATACTGGAAGAACGAAATCTTGGTGGATTTTTGACATTGTTATTAGTTATGCAAAATAGAAATGAAGTTTAACCTGAGCATTTCTTTCCTTATATTTCCACTTTCTGTTCATGATTGACGTTAATGTTGCTTCATCAGGCGTTAAGTTCATTATACATACATACGTATATATCTGTATATATGTACATATACATATGTATAAGTATTTCACTCATATATAATCCTTTGATAATGAGGTAATAAAAATTCTTAGTTTACAAGATTCTCTCTCTCTCTCTCTCTCTCTCTCTCTCTATATATTATATATATATATATATATATATATATATATATATATATATATATATATATATATATATATATAAATAGGTGTGTGTGTGTAATGTATATATATGGTTTCGCCTTTCTGCTCCCTTTTCCATTTTAATGGCTCTCCCTCTCTCTCTCTTCTCTCTCGTCCATTATCATTATGGTCACGATATCGCCATTTCCCCGACCATGTCCTCAAGGTAGGCACCTTCATGGCCCCGTTTCATGGCCCTCTTGGGTGTACGTTAGAGAGAGAGAGAGAGAGAGAGAGAGAGAGAGAGAGAGAGAGAGAGAGGAGAGAGGTGGGGGTATTCGTCCTCGCTTCAAAAAATTCATTTTTCTCTCCGTGTCAAGTCTTTTTTTTTTTTCTTTATAAATATCTAAGGTTTTCTTGATGTTCTTTATAAATATCAGGCGTTAGTGAGACGAGATTATAAACAGATGGGGAAAGTGCGGTTAGATTTCAAAGAGAATTCAAGAATTTTTTTATCATTTTTTCCTAATGTTTCTGAAGAAAAACGGTAATTGGTAGTCTCGACGCGTTTGTTGATCTGTAGGAATCTTCAGACGTCTCTCTCTCTCTCTCTCTCTCTCTCTCTCTCTCTCTCTCTCTCTCTCTCTCTCTCTCTGTAGGAGTTTCGTGGGTGTCATACTCGCGTTAAAACACTTAAAAAAAAATGGACGTGATTATTCCTTCCACCCAAACGGGCGTTAAATCTTCTCTTTTTTCCCTCTGATACCTTTCAGTCGCCTCCTCTCTTCTCCCGTCGAGTTTCTGTAGTATTCCGCATAATTCTTTTCTCCGTTATCTCCTCCCCTTCCTCTCTCTCACTCCTCTCTCCTACATCAAATATTTACCTCTGCCAACGTTGTCATTTTAGCGCTCGTCACCCTGTCCCCCCCCCCCCCCCCCCCCCCCCCCCCCCCCCCTTCTTTTTTTTTTTTTTTTTTCTTTTTTTTTACGCTTCTGCTCCAGCGTTTCAGAATTTAGACTTTATTGTTGCGTCTTATTTTATTCTTCTTGTCTTTGTTTGAATTTAGTTTCATTGCGTTTCGTTGAAACAAATTAATGTGCATATTTTTGGTCTAAATTTCTACTGAATATTATGTGTGTATTTATTTTTTTGGTCAGTTTTTTATATTTATTTAAGTATTGAAATTTTGTTTGGTTGTTGAGTGGAATATACATTGAATTAGCCGTCCTTCCCGTTATGGGACGTTTGTCTGGTCATCTTAATTTACTGGAGTAATTTTGTAAGCGCTAAACTTGTTTCCAATTATCTTTGTGAATTTTTAAGTAACGTCGAGAAGGAAAGTTCCAGTCTATTTTCCTAAGTTAAGCGTCGAATTTTTCCGTAATTATCTGAATTTAGATAAGAGCTGGGATATCTGTCTGAAGTACACGTGAAGTGTTAACAAGTAAGAAATAAGTAAGGGACTTGAGATTCTTCGGGGGGTTCTTCGGGGGGGTAGCGCTGTCAGTGCACTTCAAGTGGTGCACTGTAGGTATTACTTAAGTTTATTTGTCCTGCAACCCCTTTTATTCCTTTGACTGTACCTCCCTTCAATTCTCTTCCATCTGACTTTCCACCTTCTCTAACAATTGTTTCACAGTGCGAGGTTTTCCTCCTGTCACGCCTTTCAAACCTTTTCCTTTTCAGCGTTGATTGACCTCGTAGGTCCTAGTGCGTGGTTTTTGGGTTAAACTCTTTATTCCTATCCTAATTCGGAAAATGAAGCGAGGAATGAGGGCTTACAGTCAATAACAGCTTCAAAGAGTGCTCCCGAAGTGATAATATGGGGAAATACGAGACGCGTTCTTTTCATAGGACGAACGTTACTGGCAGCTCACTTTACATCTTGGAAAACGAAAACACTTCATACAATTTTTTTTCATTGTTCATGCAATTTAAAAACTTTTTATTGACTCATGGCTTAAAATTTTTTAAACTAAACCACTTCATAAATTTTTTTTCATTGTTCATGCCATTAAAAAAAATTTTATTGAATCGTGGCATAATTTTTTTTTAAACGAAACCACTTCATACAATTTTTTTTCTTTTTTTTCATTGTTCATGGCATATAAAATATTTTACTGAATCATGGCATAACATTTTTAAAACGAAACCACTTCATAATTTTTTTTTTCATTGTTCACATAATTTTTTTTTTTCATTGTTCAGGGCATGAAAACAACCTCATTGGTTCATGGCATGAAATTTTTATCATTTACTTATGGCATAATTTATTTTATTGTCTCATGGCATAATTTTGTTTCATTGACTCATGGCATAAATTTTTGTTCATTACCTCATGGCATAATTTTTTTTATTGACTCATGGCTTAATTTTTTCTTATTGACTCGTGGTACATTGCACTTATCAGTCGAGAGTACATTGGAAACTAGCGTTCAGTTTATTATGTTAGATGTTCTTATCCTTGTGAGCTTTCCTCTTAACAATGATTATGCGATGACTATATCTGTATTATGACCCAATGCATAGGTTCAGATAAACTCACTCTCTCTCTCTCTCTCTCTCTCTCTCTCTCTCTCTCTCTCTCTCTCTCTGTGAGCTAGACGCGGTGTCACCTAACTCCGACGCCAAAGAGATAGATAAAGAGAAAGAGAGAGAGAGATCACATCGCATTCATTGGATGCACCAGTAAATTCCCTGCGGGAAATGGACCTTCATGAAAGGTCAAGCCGACGAACGGGAATTGAATCAGTAATTGAAATCCGATGTGTTATGTCCGCAGAGTTCATACAGTTGTCGTGACATTTCATGGCCTTCCGTGTTTCATTGTCAAGGAATCAGCTGTGTTCCAATGACGTGTTTTTAATTATTTCGTTGCATATTTAGCTAAACTGGGAAACATTTTTGAATTTTTGGTAGGCAGACGGGGATATAAATTTTCTTTGCTAGGAAAAAAAATGATTATTTGTGTTGAGTCGTCAAGAAAGGACATTGCGTAAGGGATTAATTATTTCTGTAATGTATTTTTACATTTATAAACGTTCCCTTAAGTCACATATATTGGGAGGATGACCAAAAGACTGGATTAACACAAAATTTCTGCCGTATATTTTATATTTTTAAGTGTTCCCTTAATCCATACACTGAACGAATGATAATAAAACTTTTCCTTTCTTTTCTTTGCAGTGCGCATCAAAGGTCAGGTGGAAACGGGCAGATACCGTTTCCTAGCCAGGGACGGCGGCTACGTTTGGGTAGTGACCCAGGCAACTCTCATCCACGGTCCCAAGGACCACAAGCCGCAGTACGTCGTCTGCCTCAACTACGTTGTCAGGTGAGTCCTATTGTAGTAATTACGCAGTGGAAGCCTGGCTAATAATACCTTCAAGGGATTTCCCCATTCAGTGACTTCTGTGGGTTAATAATGACCTTCAAAGGATTAGGCATGACCTGGGCTTAACATGACCTGCAAATCATTTGGATTAGACTGTGGAACATGGGTTACCCTTATTATGACCTCTCTTGTACCACCTGGGAAAGATTGAAGTCCTACCTAGTTATGACAGTTGGACCTGGGCTTTATAATGACCTTCAGGAAAAAAAGATCACGGTGCCTGGGTTAATAGGACCTTCAAGGATTAACAGGGTGACCTGCTAACAATGACATCATGGAATAACTGGTGACCGGGCTAATAATGACCTTCCAGGATTAACGTGACCTGTGGGCTAATAATGACTTCAGATTAACAATGGACCCTGCCTTAATAATGACCTTCAAGGATTAACAGTGACCTGGGCTAATAATGACCTTCAAGGATTAACAGTGACCTGGGTTAATAATGACCTTCAAGGATTAACAGTGACCTGGTCCTAATAAGGGACCTCAAGGATTAACGTGGACCTGGGCCTTATAACTGGACCTTCCAAGGTTAACAGTGACATCGTTCTAATAATGATTCATTCAGGAATGAACAAGTGACCTGGGCTAGTAATGACCTCTTTAGTCGCTGCTTCTTGCTATTCAAGGATTAACAGTGACCTGGAGTAATAGTGACCTGGGTTAATAATGACCTGTTTAATCGCTGCTTATTACTGTTTAAGGATTAACAGTGACCTGGAGTAATAATGACCTGTTTAATCGCTGCTGTTGCTATTCAAGGATTAACAGTGACCTGGAGTAATAATGACCTTGGTTAATACTGACCAGTTTAATTGCTGCTTGTTGCTATTCAAGGATTAACAGTGACCTGCCGTAATATAATGACCTGGGTTAATAATGACCTGTTTAATCGCTGTTTGCTACTATTGACGGTAGGTGGAGGCTGTGCAGTTTTTATTGTGGCATTTTGTATCTGGTCTGTTTTCATATGAGGAGCTGTACATGAAAAATACTTTTAAACAAATCTCTCTCTCTCTCTCTCTCTCTCTCTCTCTCTCTCTCTCTCTCTCTCTCTCTCTCATCTCTCCTCTCTCTCTGAAGAGATACAACACATCCCACTGTGGGAACTTCTTTACATACAAGATATGTGACACGTGGAGTAAACTCCCACCAGAAGTTGTAACAGCAACAGTGTGGAAGAGTTTAAAAGAAAGCTAGACGAAATCATTAGGACACTGTGAATGAACAGTAGAACATGCTCCTACAGATAAGCGAGCACACGATGTCTCCTCGGATGGACTAAGAAGTCTTTGAGACATCCTAATCCTTGTGAATCCTTGTAACTCTCTCTGTGAGTATATAGTACATATATATGTGTGTGTGTGTATTTCTTAATCTTTTGTATACAAGAATGTAGTTGGGCTCCTTCTCTCTCTCTCTCCTCTCTCTCTCTCTCTCTCTCTCTCTCTCTCTCTCCTTTAAATGTTAATACTCTTTTCCTGCCTCTTGTGGCATTTCGACACAGAGCGCTGTCTTATGTTCCGTTAGCTAGACGCCCTTTGCATAATAGGGCATTAATGGTTCTCGTGCCAAAATGCGACCACCTTGTTTGTTGGGGGGGGGGGGGGGGGGGGGGGGGGGGGGGCGACATGTTTGTTGACGGTCATTATGAAATTGCTCTCATTAGCGTGAGTGCCATTGACGGATGCCTTACAGACATGAGGGAGAAGGTGACTAATTATTTTTTAGCGTTCTCTCTTCAGGGGACAAGCATTACTTTTTAGTGTTCTCTCTTTAGGGGACAAACATTATTTTCATAGTTACATAAACTCCTAATTATATTTCTTGCGAGATCTGTATGTGAGGATTATTGAAGCAAAAATACATTTTTTTACGAAAGCTGTGTGAATTAGGTCAATATTTTTTTTATGTCAATTACTCGAAAATTGACCTAATTTTATTTTATATGAAATATGTGTAAATATGCTTAATAACAGTTTTATGTCAATTACGCGAAAATTGACTTTAAAGCCATAGGTCCCATGGGAAATGAAATGTTCATAATTTAGTACGAAAATTGGCATCACAGCAACAAGCTCTCATAGAAGGCAATGTTATTTTTCATAAAAGCAGAAAAATTGTTTTTATGTCACATTTAGTCAAACATGCAAAGAAAATTAGCTATATAAATAGCTGTCATACTGCACCGTGCTTTTTCAACTTTTTATTATGCAAAGTAGAGAAATGTCGACTGCCTTTCTTTTCAAGTACTCCTTATTGACGTGCAATTCCTGTTAATTTAAAGCCTATGAAATTGAAATGGTTCGGGTTTTATTAATCGTAATACATGTATTTTAACTACTGCTGTTTTAGTGTTCTGTAAAAGACGACTATTGAGATGGCTTTGTCTGTCCGTCTGCACTTTTTCTCTCCGCCCATAGATCTTAAAAACTCCCGAGGCTAGAGGGCTACAAATTGGTATGTTGATCATCCACCCTCCAATCATCAATCATACCAAATTGCAGCCCTCTAGCCTCAGTAGTCTTTATTTCATTTAAGGTTAAAGTTGGCCATAATGGCGCGTCTGGCAACACTATAGGGCAGGCCACCGCCGGGCCGTGGCTGAAAACTCGATTGTGCCGAAAAAGTTAGGCGCATTTTTTTGCTAGTTTTCTGATTTCCTTGATTCGTAACTTTCAATTCGTGGCCATTGATCTATTTATGCTAACGTTGTTACAAGAATTCTCTCCAACTCTCTGTTTTCCTTCCAAGATCCTTAGCGACCTCGTTCATTAATGTGGTGAGGATTAGGACCGCTGTTTGCACGCTGGTCCAATTAAAACTTCCGCGGAGGTTCTGGAGTTCCACAAGATTTCTCTTGGCCATTCTGCAAAGGCGTCGCTCTACAGATTGAAATGACACTGGCTTTTTCTGTCTAGGTCTCTTACTTAAATGGTTGGAGATTATACGTTGCATCTCTCTCTCTCTCTCTCTCTCTCTCTCTCTCGTACGACGGCGAAATTTAAACGTATTATGGTTATGGCTCTTGCTTCTAACACCCATACGCGCTCAAATCTATCATTGTTACATTAACGTCATTAACGGTTGCTGCAGATCCCGCCACGTCATGCCAGGAATTCTCTCTCTCTCTCTCTCTCTCTCTCTCTCTCTCTCTCTCTCTCTCTCAAGCACACTTAGGTAATGCCCTTTTTATTCGATTATGGAGCGTCTGCCAACTAATGAAGTGAAGCATTTGGCAAACCACTGCTATCCATTGGAGATTATGCTTCCACAAATACACAAATTACTGTGTTCTCGGCTCTCTCATCGTGTGGGCTAACTTTTTGGTTGAAAATTGACCCCGGCCATCCTCATCCCTCCCTTCTTCCCCTTCCCCTTCCCCCTCCCCTCGCTCAGTCTGCAGTGGCTGTTAAAAGCCGCTGACAGCCATGGCCGTCTGCTACACACTTTTTGCATTTAAGGAAATTGCCTTTCCAATTCTCCTGTCGAAGCGAGCACATAACGGTGTCCTGTTGCGAGAGTTGGTCGCTTAGTGCATCGCGGACTTTTTTCTTATTGTCTCCTCGATGCCGAGTTTTCCTGGGTAGAACTTAACAGAAGTCAATACTTGTTTTACTTAATATTCGCAAAGACAAATATAACAGAGGTGGACATTTGCATTGTAATTATAAAATAAAGGTTTCAGTCAGTCCCTTCAGCCTCTTGTGTCTAATTTTATGAATATTTTGGGTCATGAAGGGTCATTAATAATACCAGGAGCGGCAAGTTCACGATGCACGGTTCATTAGTTATGTGAGGAATACTATCGATGCTTGCAAGCAATTCAATCTTGCATGATCTGAGTCACACAGACAAGATCCCTCTGTGAAGGCCGGCTGATACGCTTCCTTAAAGGGATTTCAGCTTTGTGTCCTTATTCATGGGAGGTTCGCTCTTTGTTTTCCTGCCTTATGCAAATGGAGCTGTACTTTTCTCTTGCCCTGCTGATGAGAGAGAGAGAGAGAGAGAGAGAGAGAGAGAGAGAGAGGAAGAGGGAGAAAGAAGTTTGAGAGTAGGGAAAGATCAGTACTATGGAGATAGGTAGAGAGAAAGATAAAGTAGGGGGAGAGAGCGCTGAGATGATCAGACGAGATGAGAGAGAGAGAGAGAGAGAGAGAGACGATAGCGAGGGGTTGGGAATTGTAGTAAAGATCAGTACTAAGGAGATAGTTAGAAAGAAAGACTCAAGAACAGATAAAAGCGGTAGATAGGAGAGGGATAGATGTGATAGAGACGTACCTTGGATGCAGAGATAACAACCCTCAGAGAGAGAGAGAGAGAGGGGAAAAGATAGACGAGCGTTGTAAGAAGGAACCTAAAGGAGATCAGCCATCTTGGAGAAAGAGCGGCGAGAGAGACCTAGGGAACCGGTATAGTGAGATACAGGAAGGTCTTGAGACTGGAAGGAAAGACGGCGAGTGATATTCCGGCCCCCCCCCACCCCTCCCCCCCCCTATCGCCCCCGAAAAATACTTAGTTGATCGATGAATCAGGGGTGGGGCTTAAAATTACTGCGGGGGGGGGGGGGGGGTTTGGGAGACTTTTAATTACATATGGGTCGGCCTACATCGCGATTTAAGAGTTCCCTTTTTCATGAGTGGAGGCCTTTGGTTGGGAAGAAAATAACCATTTATCCTGAGTGTGTTGAATTGGGGGGGGGGGGGGGGGGTGGGTGTGTATGGGAGGGGGGGGGGGTGTGGGGGGGGGGGGGGGGGGGGGGGGGAGATAATGCCTTGGGATAAACAGGTCTGAGGATATCGAGTTTTTTTTTTGGTCGTGGACCAACAGTCCAGAAAATCAATCTCGGACTTTTTCCATTATTCAGTACAATAACGAAGAATCCCGTAAGGGGGTTAGTGCCGTCAGTGGACCTCATGCGGTGCTCTGTAGGCATTACTTGAAGGTTCTTTACAGCGTGCATTCGGCTTCTAGCTGCAACCACTTTCGTTCCTTTTACTGTACCTCCTTCCATATTCTCTTCATCTTACTTTCTACCCTCTCCTAACACTTGTTTCATAGCGCAACTGCGAGGATTTCTTCCTGTTACACCGTTCAAACCTTGTACTGTTAATTTCCATTTCAGCGCAGAATGACCTCATAGGTCCCAGTGCTTGGCCTTTGGCCTTAATTCCATATTCAACTCAACTCAACAATAACGAAGAAATATTGTGGTTTGAAGTATATCCTATTGCAAAATAAAGAAATAATGTCTTGAGTATCACGTTTTGATTTATACTATATTTCAAAATCAAGCAATAATTTCATGAATATTATGGGTTGAGGTATATCAATTTACTAAGTAAAGAAATCGTCTCTTGAATAGCCCCAAGATATATATATATATATATATATATGATATATATATATATATATATATATATATATATATATATATATATAAATATATATATATATATATATATATATATTGTATTTTTAAAAGTTGAAATTTTTTAGTACATACGCAGCATATTACCAACAAACATCTATTCAAAATTTGATTTGTTTTTTTCCATTCAAAAGAGATCCAGAGTTTCCAATTCATTAACGAATTGTGTCAACGTTTGTGGTGATGAAAAGTCAGTCGCCGTAAAAAAAAAAAAAAAAAAAAAAAAAAAAAAAAAAGTTCGATTCGACCTGCTTGATTGAAAAAAAAGGGAAAAAAAAAAACGTTATTTGTTTCGTGATATAAAAATACTTTTCCCCCAATCGTGCATTTTGGCCAACTCTCCCGATCGGTTTGTTTGGAGTTGGTGATGACAAATGTCCGCGAAGTAAAGTTAATCTAAAGTTCTGTAGTTAAGCAGGGAAGGGGAAGGGGGGGAAGCTGTCTTCATTTCTCAGGCGTCTGTATGATTGATAGAAGAGCTCCTCTTTCTTGAGAGGCAAAGTAGGGAAACTTGAGCTTCGGGTGGCTGTAATAAATAAAAGTGATTGTCTACGACGTTTGGAATATTTATCACTTTGGTTTCCATATATTCGATATTATTAATGTTATTATATCAAGGTTGTTATTGCTTGTTTGCCATGTCACTGTTACTGCTTATATATACCTTTCCTCTCTGTTAAGGGCTAAATATTCAGTGCTGTAAAATAAAAAATTTTAATACATTAAATATAGAAAATGCTCATATTTACTGCTGAAACTCACAAGACAACGGAAGGTTTATGACTGATGTAATTTATCACTCCCCTCTCTAAAAAGATATAAATAAATTATTATATATATAGTAATATATATATTTATTGTATACGATATAATCTATAAATATATTTTCATATATGTTAACCGAAAGCATTTCTTACCAACTAAAACATTCCCCTTCGGTTTACATATATGAAACTATATGAACTCCGAGGTAGAGCGAATTAAGACACTAAAGGACATTTGTAACTTAATGCGTGTATATGAATTACGGTGATGTGATGATCTCTCTCTCTCTCTCTCTCTCTCTCTCGATCTCTCGCTCTCTCAACTCTCTCTAGGCTCTCTCTCTATATATATATATATATATATATATATATATATGCATATATATATATATATATATATATATATATATATTATATATATACATAGTAATTATATATATATAATTTCCCCTTTGAAAGATAAAAATGCATGAACTCAAAAGAAAAAAAAAAAAAAAGGTCCCATTTTAAATTATCTAAAATAAAGGAGAAAGCGGCAAGGACGCCTTAGACCGCCAAGTGCTGTGGCTGTGGGCGTTATACCCTGTGCGGGGCAAGAATTGATCTCTCCCCCCCCCCCCCCCCCCACCCCCCCCTTTATTTAAAAACCTAAAAAATCCCGGCTTCATTGAGGTCCCATAGGCTCGGAAAATAGCGTCTTTAAATCAAGGAGCAAAACTATAAATTCTTCAGCGCCCAGTGCGCTTAAGAACGTTTACGGCCGCGTCATTTCACACTCCTCTTCTGACGAATGTCTTCAGTTTTCCGGGAGGGATTAGAGAAGGGATTTTGCCTCGAATAAAGCTCCCCCCCCCCACCCCCCCCCCCTTCCCACCTCCACCTCCCCCTCCCCTCCCCTCCTGCCTCCCTCAAGGGAGCGTCGGACGTCTCGCCTGCAGTGAATTGAAAATGAGGGATTTTTCTGCGTTATTGGAATTAGGACGTTTTTAGTTTATGTATATATATATATATATATATAATATATATATAATATATATACGAACTATATATATATATATATATATATATCTATATATATATAGAATATATATATATATAGATATATATATATTGGGTTTTCAGTCTGAAAAAGGGTTTGAATTTTAAACGTACTTTCAAGCTGTAAACGTCAATGTGTTATCTGTGAATACTCTGAGTTTTCACATTGATGTTGCTTATGTTTACAATTTTTTATATATATAATCCTGGGTTCCACTCAGATATTAAAAATTACTGAGGCTGGAGGGCTGCAAATTGGTACATTGATCATCCACCCTCCAATCATCAAACGTGGCAAATTACAGCCCTCTAGCCTCAGTAGTTATTGTTTTATTGTGGGTTAAAGTTAGCCATAATCATGCATCTGGCAACGCTATTGGGCAAACCACCTTTGGGCCGTGGATGAAAACTTCTTGGACCGCGGCTCATACAGAAAATACGATTTGCAGAAGAAACTTTACCGCATTTTTTTTTTTTAACTTGTTTTTGTGTGTAAGTGAACTATTGCAGAAGTTTCGGAGGCATTGAGTAGAAAAACAATTTAGCTTTTAAGGTTGCGTATAACTCTAGCGAATGCTCTCTTGGTTTATGGAGGGCAGGAACCTCATGCTACCCATCTATCTTGCTGTTCCGGTCTCCAGACTTCGTCGTAACTTTAATCACTTGAGAAGATCGGAATTCTCCCGCTGAGAGGAATGAAAGAATCTCCCTGAAATTGTAGGAAATTCTTAAGGAAAATCCTCACGGGATATAATATCTCGTAGATTCCTCCCCGAAGAAGAGAGAGAGAGAGAGAGAGAGAGAGAGAGAGAGAGAGAGAGAGAGAGAGAGAGAGGCGAGTTTCCTCTGAGTTTGTCTTCCGTGTGAAAGTAGGTTTATATTTTATGCAGTAGAATTTAGAATTTTGGCCAGAGGGTAAGCGCTGCCACCTACTATATGGCCATTCAGCGCCGAAAGAAGAATTGAGATCAGAAAGGTTTGAAAGGTGAAACAGGAGGAAAACCGCAGAGCAGTTGCTCTATGAATCAATTGTTAGGAGAGGGTGGACAGTAAGATGGAAGAAAGAGAATGTGAACGGAGGTACAGTAAAAGGAATGAAAGAGGTTGCAGCTAGGGGCCGAAGGAGCAGCACCGCAAAGAGCCTTAAGTAATGCCTACCGTGCACCGCATGAGGGCCACTGTCGACACTACCATATTTTAATAGGCCCACCAGGTGTGTGATATGAAAGAAACATTATGTCGCGTAGAGTGATGACGGCTTTCAAGCCAAATTACGTGATTATGATTAATTTGGCGATATTGACTGGATGTTTTAATTTGAGCATTATCATCGAGAAGGGTTTATTGGTTTCAATAGTATAATCCCTGCGAATTGTAAATCTGTCCATTTTAAGCATTTCATACTATTGTAAATCTGTATTAATAGTTGCCGGTCACCCTCAGTTTTGAGAGTAAGGGCTATAAATTTGTTGTGAGATTCTAATGCATAATTTGCATTTTAACGAAGGACCAAATCGTGACATTTAGGTTAATTGAAATTTCGAAATTGACGTTAATCGTTTTTTTTATTTTTCCTACTTGATTACCAGAATAATCTGGGTTAAATGTGGTTTCGTGATTACTCTGGTTATGTCAGTTTGTGTGTGTGTGTGTGTGTGTGTGTGTTGGGGGGGGGGGAAGTCGGAAGCAAATTGACGCGTCAAAAAACGGAAGGGATGGAAGGCATCAAAATTCTACATCCTGAGAATTTGATAGTATGACCAAACTTCCTTTCCCCATATTTAAGGATTCGATAAGTAGTAAAACTCTGATGAAGGAAATGTGGCTTATGCCGAATATACTTTGTATCCGTAAAAAAAAAAATAATACAGAATAAAAAACTTTTTAATGAAACATTTCATTGTTTATTTTTATTCGTTTTGTGTATGTATTGTACGCTTCTGCTGTACAGTAGTTTCGAAGAAGAAGAATATGCTGTAATGGAATCATATTTTTGGTGAAAAATATTCTGTAATTAAATATTAATTTTTTTGGTGAAAAATATTCTGTAACAAAATTATTTATTAAATATTCTGTAATGAAATATATATTTTTTCGTGAAGAATATTCTGTATACTGAAATCATGTACTTTTTGTGTGTGGGGAAGTTGGAATGTGAAAAGTACTCTGTATTAATTTTTTTTTATTTTCTTTTTTTGAAAAATAATTTTGTGTGTGTGTATGTGTGTGTGTAACATACATTCCCCTCTCCGTTCTATTGTTCTTATCGTCTCGCGCAGAGGGCCAGCGTGGAGCTAACTATATTAAAAGCCATTGTTTTGGTGGTGGCAGTTCTACAGAGGAGAGAGAGAGAGACCGCATGCTGGAAAATTGCGTTCTTAAATCTGTGGCCTGGCTAACAGTCGATAATACACCCACCGACCGCCTCCTTAGCCAGACCCGACTTTCAAGCCCTCTTGACTGGGAGTCGGTCGTTCTCTCTCTCTCTCTCTCTCTCTCTACTCTTCTTCCTCTCTCTCTCTCTCATCTCTTCCAGTTCTTTTAAAAGTCTTTGTGTTTGGTCTTTTATATATATATAATATATATATATATATATATATATATATATATATATATATATATATATATATATATATATTTTTTTAGGGAATTCTTGGTTAAGTTTGTGCTTTTCATTCCTCGTCATTATTCTCACGGCAGAACTTCCTGTCTTCATGCAATTGGTGTATACTGTCTCTTGGTCATTAGTGGTCCTTAGTCGTTGCAGCCTAATCTTGTTTACTCACCTTCACTCTGAGTGTTTTATTTTGTTAGTCCTCTTAACGGCCATTATTTGGCCCATCAGACGTTTACGTCTCTCTCTCTCTCTCTCTCTCTCTTTAGCTTCTAGTTTTCGTGAATAGCACGAAATTTTTACACATCTGCGTAAGTCCCGGGGGCATATACCTTAACTGTAACGGGTACTGGGACCCTCCCTGGGAAAAAAAAAGTGGGACGCCATGTCTTAAAAACCAACTATAAAATCTTAAAAACAATCTTATTAAAAACAATCTTATTACGTTTCCCACGCCCAAAATACCAAGCGGACCACATCTTTGAACCAGCTTGACCTAACTTAACCTAGGGGCATGGAAAAAAACCGGGGCTAGTGCAATACTATAGTATATACATCTCGGGGAATTTACGTCCTTGGGTAGCTTATTGGCCAGTCTCGAGAACACATCTTTAACGGAACTTAAAATACATTTCCGTTTCCTGATTAATGCTGGGACTTGGTCTTGTTCGACTCAGTATCGTCTGCGACCTCTGACTGTGAAGAATCGTTTCTATTACGAGGGAGAATTGAATCGCTTTGCGTATTTATTCCAAAGGAATTTTTGTTTGCCGTGGGATCAGATTAGCTTTATCTCGTCCTGTTTCTGGCCTTTATGGAACATCCTTTCATTTTTAGGAGGTGTTGTGACACTCATTCCGGATTGATTGTTTCATTGTATTTTTTTATTTTTTTTTTTTTATATTTGCCCTGAGATGAATCTTTCTCTGTAATAATAATAACAAATTTTGGAATGAGATCTTCATGTATCGTCATTGAAATATTTATGAAGGGTGTTTACGTCGTTGCCTTTTGAAGTCGGTTTTTATTTTATGTAGCAAGTTTTGGAAAGGGATTTCTTTGTATGATGATTTTACGTAGCATGGAACCAGTGGTTATTCAGCAACGGGACCAACGGCTTGACGTGACTTCCGAACCACGTCGAGAGTGAACTTCTATCACCAGAAATACACATCTCTCACACTTCAATGAAATACCCGAGAACCGAAGTCGCGGCCACCGAGGTGGCAGGTCAAGGTCATACCGATCACGCCACTGAGGCGCTGGAAAGGGATTTGTCTTTAACTGAGGATCGAAATTCCAGTGGTGTTGTTGTCTCCCAGGAGATCTCATTAGGCTATGGTGTCTCAGACTGGCTGTTTTTTGTCACCACAACTGAGACAACGATCTTGATCCGTCTTTCTTAGCCTCTTCCTTTCTCAATGTTTGCTCCCGTTATCGACGTGTCTTTTGCCTGTGTCTATAATACTGTATTACTGCATTTAATCAGCATTTACTTTCGTTTTAGAGACGCTATGGAACGTTAATTTTAAGAGGTCGTTATGTTAATTGACTTTGGTAAATTTTCTCCTTTATAAGGTTTTTCAATGCTCATATTTTCAAATGTACTCCAGTTTCTGGTGAGTTATTCTTCTATTTTTTTCTATTTTTTGCCCCCTGGTTTACCGTCCCTATTAGCTTAATAACTGACCTGACCAACTGACCTGTCTCTGGCTGACCCACTTACGTCAGTCTGTCTGATAATGTGAGTGTTCTAAAGCCCCATAATCTTTGATGATGAAGACTTCAGACTTCATATAAGTACAACCTGGAGGGGGTAATGGAGACTCAGAATTTTGTATGGTGGGTGCACAAATGGGGAAAAGCTCGTGGTCAGACTTGAAGGTCAGAGGTCAAATAGGTATCTAAATTTATAACTTTCGATTCGTTCGAGATGGAGACTTCTTTATTCTAAGTTTTTTTTTTTTTCCGTGTGCACTTCGTGAATGATATTGATTTGGAGAGATATCTTCAGGTCAGACTTTGTAGTCAGAAGTCAAATATAGGAGTATTGGGTTTCACAAACACTTCATTGTTTTTATCTTCGAATCCATCCCCTCTCTCTCTCTCTCTCTCTCTCTCTCTCTCTCTCTCTCTCTCTCTCTCTCATCGACCATCCTGAAATTCATTTCGTTACATTTCTTCACATGTTGACTCTTCCTCGGGAACCACTTGTATAACCTTTATGAGGCGCCACTCAGGCGCTGAATAGAGATGGAAAAGTAGAGCTTTGAACAGGACTTTAAAGAAAAAAACATATTTTGACTTGCACGACAGGAATAAAAATTTTAATTTAAAAAACTACTACCCTCTCTCTCTCTCTCCGCTCGCACCTACGACCTCCAAAGAATATGCAATGCATTGCTTGCTACCTTAATACTTCTCTTATGTTATTTTGATAATAATTTACTTGCATTTTTATCTGTTTATTAATTTTTTTCTTTTAATAAGCGAGATCTCTTCTTTCTGTATTTCTCTTTACCACCTCTTATACTTCTTCCTAATGAAAACCCACATATTCTTTGGAAGCTTAAAGAATTTGAAGTCAGTGGCCCCTTTGGTGGGATTGTTCCACATGAGTAGGGTTCGTCTTCTGAATAAATAATAATAATAATAATAATAATAATAATAATAATAATAATAATAATAATAATAACATTTTCTGTAAAGAGAATGGCAGCATCACAGTATCAATGGAATTTATTTTATAAAGTCTTTTCAATTCTCACTATTTTCTTTTCTTCAAGGGATTAATAGTGAGAAGAATTCAGAAGACTGTATAAAATCAGAACGTTTTTAAGAGGGTCTAATCCCTTCAAATAATAATAATAATAATAAAAATAATAATAATGATAATAAGAGGGTACTCCTAGAAACAGCGCACATAGTGAGAAAGTGATAGACTCCTAAGGAGGCAGGATGCAACCCGGAATCCCACACAATAAAAACCACCCATTCGAATAGGATGACTGTGATAGACAAAAAATAATAATAATAATAATGGAAGCCTGTAGACTCCTATTCCGTGAACGTCAGGATATGCTTTTCTCGAGGATATCCAGGGAGACTTCTTTATACAGCACCCCCCACCCCCCACCCCCACCCGCATAAATAACGACCCGCTGTTCATATAGAGGAGGTCTCTGCTTCTGTAGTTTAGAGATTCACCCACAGCGACGCCTCACAGACGCTGTGAAAATGAGTGCGCCGTCCTCTCCTCATTGGAGTTACAAGGATTAGGATGTCTCAGAGACTAGTTAGTCCATCCTAAGAGGAGACATCGTGTGCTCTTTTATCTGTCGGAGCAGGTTTTACTGTGTATTCACAGTGTCCCAATGATTTAGCTTTCTTTTAAACTCTTCCACACTGTTGCTGTTTACAACCTCTGGTGGCAGTTTATTCCACGTGTCACATATCTCGTACGTAAAGAAGTTCCCACAGTGGGATGTGTTGTATCTCTTCATCTCCAGTTTCCATCCATTGTTTCTCATCTGGTTTTCGTTTCATGTAAATAGGTTATTCTCACATTTTTATTCCTTATTTCCTCTTTGCCTCGCCCGTCTCCGTCCCTTTCGTTGTGTAGAACGTAAGACTTAAAAGGACAAAATCCGATGCATCCTGCTGGCTCCTCCTCCTCCGGTTCCTGGCGTGTTTGGGAAAAAGGTCAGGGTTCGGTATGTGAGGGGGTGTTGGGGGGGGGGTTGACTGCTACCAAGCTGTTCTTTCTTCCCCTCCATTTAACGCCGCCTTCCCTTCGCAATCTTAGTCTCGCGAGATGATGAGTTTTAATTCATCGCTGTCTCTCTCTCACACACACACAATTCAATGTTCTCTCTCTCTCTCTCTCTGTATTGCCCTCTGTCTTTCTCTCATAAGATACATAAGATAAGAAATTCGTCGGCTCATGGGCTCGAACCACGGAACCAAGAATTCAGGACGTACAATGAAGCTCTTTACCCACAAGGCTGTCTCTCTCTCTCTCTCTCTCTCTCTCTCTCTCTCTCTCTCTCTCTATCTATATATACTATATATATATATATATATATATATATATATATATATATATATATATATTATATATATTCATCATTTTTCCACCTCCAACGTCGCGAGACGCAAAGTCCCTCTGAAAATACGTTAATCATTCATTTCCACCGTGTTTTATTTTACACTAATCTCCACTCATCCTCGTCCTGCTTTCTCGCAGTTTCTCTTCGAAGTAGGTCTGCGTCTTCTCCTAAAACTGTTCAGAATAGATAGGGATTATAGGATTAGTGCCTAGAATCCGACACACTGGAAGATAAGAAACCTTCCCAAACAAGCATAAACAAAGGGTGCAATTAAAGGTTTAAGACAATCATCTCAGATACAATCTCCAGACAATTAAAGGATTATAGTGACAGCTATCGGAACCTGGTAGACAAAACCATATTCATAAAAAATGACAGACAATACATTACAATAAATTTTTTGTTTTTTTTTTTTTTTTTTTTTAATAACTATAATGGCAACTGCATTTTTATTAAGTCAGTAATTATATATTTGAGGTCATTCTTAAAACATGTTACAGATACAAGGGTCTAAATGAAAAAGGCCACGACTAACATTGAAATTACAATGAAAAGTAAGTTGTATTAAAGCAGATTCTAAAAGATTTCGTGATAAGACTCTCTTGACCGTGCAATTACTGAACTGTCAATCCAATTAATTCGTGGTTGTTTTCACTTAAATGAATAAATAATGCATTAGATTTTTGCCCAGTTTTTACAGAGTATTTATGCTGGCTTAGCCTTACTTCTAAGCCCTTGCTCGACTGTCCCAGGTAGAATGAGGGACAATCATACATGGAATTTTATATATTATGTTGTTGCTTTCTCTGGGGCCATTTTTTATTACATTCTTTTTAGTGTGTTATTATAGGAAGAAACAAGGTTGACATTAAAAGCTTTTAACAATGGTTTAATGGTTTCAAATCCGTTAAAATAAGGCAAACTGAGAATGTTCTTAGAATTTTCTTTCTGTGTGTTGTTTTCAGTATAAAACTTTTTGTGGGCTTTATTATAACAAATGTCTAATATATGTGAAGGATAGCATAATCTTTCCCTATTTTTCTTTTGTTATGTATTCAATTTCTTGATCCAAATATTGTGGACTGACAATTCGTAATGCTCGTAAAAACATAGAGGAAAAAATTGATATTTTTATATAAAGATGGTGGCCTGAGAAGAAATGAACATAAGTTAAGTTGTTAGTCGGTTTCCTATAAATACTGAATTTACTTTGAAATGGTTCTCTATGTATCAAAACATCTAAGAAAGGGAGGCAATTGTCTTTTTCTAATTCTAGAGTAAACTTAATCGATGGTACCTGGTTATTTAATTTAGAGAGTAAATCATTTACATCAATACCGACAGGAAGAACAGCTAAACAATCATCAACGTAACGATACCACTTTACAGGAATATGAATGATATTAGGTAAGTAGCGTTTTTCGAAGAATTCCATATACAGGTTTGAGAGCAATGGTGATAAAGGATTTCCCATTGCCATGCCAAAAATTTGTTGATAAAATTCACCATTGAATATAAACTTACAATCACAAATGCAAACAACCGTGAGTGAAATAATGTGGACTTATAGGTAGAGGTAATTCATGCTGAGTTAGTTCATGCTAAGATATTTCTAAAATAGTTAGAGGTTCTATAGGGACTTTAGTAAAAAAAGCAGACAACATACGTCAAAACTAACGAATCTATCAGTAGGGCAAAGAGCAATTTTGTATAATTTATCAACTAAATCTAGAGAATTATATATATGAGAATCGGAGATGGTTCCAAGTAACGGGGACAAGATCTTAGTGATATATTTCGAGAGTTTATATGAAATTGAACCAACAGTACTGATAATAGGCCGCATAGGGTTATTTTCTTTGTGCGTTTGACTAATCCATATAAGTAAGGTAGCGAAGGAGAATTGACTGACAATTTGCCTAGTAGTTCTGTTTTATCTTTAAGGTATACTTTTCACTATGCTATTGAAGTTTTTTATGACTTGATCAAGAGGATTTTTGTTAGTTTTTTATAAGTCACATCATCATCCAGTAGGGCTTGCATACGTGATATGTAGTCAGCTTTATCTAAATTACTATACTATTTGACTTATCCGCTTTTGTGATGTGGATAGTATTGTCCTTTTAAGATCGGTCAAAACTTTTCTTATAGCGAGCAAGGGAAGTTTACTTTCATGCTTAACATTGGCAGCTCCGTAAACAATACCTTTAATCATGTCGACATGATTTTGAGGAAGATTCACAATATTTTTCAAATTTACTTAGGGATGACCCAATCATTAAAGCCGAAGGTCTACTTGTTGCAAAGAAAGATAAACCATATCCAAGCGCACTCACAACATTTCACTTATTTGTTACTAGATAAGTTAACAACACAATCTTGACGTGCACAATTAGTCCAATCACTGCTATCAATAAGATTTTTTAGTTTTCTGTCGAGTTTCCTTTTCAGGGCATCTGTAGTCCTACGTAGTTTTTCGTAAATTTCCCGTCGCAGCGAGTCCTTCCAATCAGCCGGGATAGAATGATTGAAAGAGATCCTTGTTCTTTCCAGTTCCTTGAATTTTTCTTTCTCTTCTTGCTTGGCGCTGCTATGTGCTGTTTCAACATCATGGCACTAAATTCATTGAATGGGTGATTGTCATATCTTCTTAGACGGCGTGGCAGCAAGGATTTAGGAGCACTTGTTCAGAAAGGCACTTCTTCAGGAACTTAAGACGAATTCTGGTTGAATGTGCTGCCAAGAGACTTGGGACAGTCGAGCAAGGGCTTAGAAGTAAGGCTAAGCCAGCATAAATACTCTGTAAAACTGGGCAAAAATCTAATGCATTATTTATTCATTTAAGTGAAAACAACCACCGAATTAATTGGATTGACAGTTCAGTAATTGCACGGTCAAGAGATGTCTTATCACGAAATCTTTTAGAATCTGCTTTAATACAACTTACTTTTCATTGTAATTTCAATGTTAGTCGTGGCCTTTTTCATTTAGACCCTTGTATCTGTAACATGTTTAAGAATGACCTCAAATATATAATTACTGACTTAAATAAAAATCAGTTGCCTTAGAGTATTAAAAAAAAAAAAAATTATTGTAATGTATGTCTGTCATTTTTTGTGAATATGGTTTTGTCTACCAGGTTCCGTATAGCTGTCACCTATAATCCTTTAATTGTCTGGAGATTGTATCTGAGATGATTGTCTTAAACCTTTAATTGCACCCTTTGTTTATGCTTGTTTGGGAAGGTTTCTTATCTTCCAGGTGTGTCGGATTCTAGGCACTAATCCTTTTATAATCCCTATCTGTCAGTTATACGAACCTTCTTGTATTGTCTTTTCTCGTATTTTTGTCAGTAGCTGCTTCAGTAAAGGAAAGCTTTCAGCCGAAAGATCTCGCAGACTCCTTCGTTTTATTTTTCCTTCGTGGCATTATCTTTATTTATGGATTTATCACGTTCCTAACTTTCGGGATTCTGTTATACATATATATATATATATATATATATATATATATATATATATATATATTATATATATATATATATATATTTCATCATTTCCACCTCCAACGTCGCAAGACGCAATACATTAATCATTCATTTCCACCGTGTTTTATCTTACACTAATCTCCACTCATCCTCACCCTGCTTTCTCGCAGTTCTCTTCGAAGTAGGTCTGCGTCTTCTCCTAAACTGTTCAGAATAGAATAGAATATAGAATTGAGGCACTGGGACCTATGAGGTCATTCGGCGATGAAAGGGAAATCGATGGTTAAAAGGGTTTGAAAGTTGTAAAACTCAAAGTAGTTGCACCATGAATCAGTTTGTTAGGAGAGGGTGGAATGTTAGATGGAAGGAAGAGAATATGAAAGGAGGTAGTGTAAAAGGAACGCAGTAAATACAATTAATTTGAAAGTTTTGGTCTCACGTGATCACGTATTTTACTCCGTAGGGGGATATTGCCGTCAGTGGACCTCATGCGGTGTACTGTAGACATTACTTAAGGTTCTTTGCAGCGTGCTTTCGGCCCCTAGCTGCAACCACTTTCGTTCCCTTTACTATACCTCCTTTCATATTCTCTCTCTTCCATCTGACTTTCCTTAACCCTCTCCTAACACTTGATTCACAGCGCAACTGCTTTGGGGTTTTTCCTCCTGTTACACCTTTCAAACCTTTTTATTGTCAATTTCCGTTTCAGCGCCGAATGACCTCACAGGTTCCAGTGCTTTGCCTTTGACCTATATTCTAATATTCAACGTCATCACGTATTATAGTGCCAGTTCCAGTACCGGATTGAAATTCAGCAAAGTTTCCCAATGGTCGCAAAGCATTTCGATACGAAATTTTGTCGTGTGGACGACCAGGCATTGGAACTCGATTTCTTGTGTGACGAAGCGAATCGAAAGTTTGAAAGGTATCGACTTGGTTGTTCGTGGAGAGAGAGAGAGAGAGAGAGAGAGAGAGAGAGAGAGAGAGAGAGAGAATTTTGCTGAGTGAAGAACTTGAGCCCCGGTTTCCAGGCAGGGGTCACGGTTACATAACTTCTGCAGCTATGTTGTTTGGGGAAAGTTTTTTTGTGGGGTTGAAAAATTTGAGTCATATAATATTTCATATATTTCAAACCGAAAGTTGTGAGAGCTTTGAAATGATTATCAGTTGCCTGAAGATAATTGTTTGTTTGTTTGTATGGCGTTTTTACGGTGCATGGAACCAGTGGTTACTTAGCAACGGGACCAACGGCTTGACGTGACTTCCGAACCACGTCGAGAGTGAACTTCTAATCACCAGAAATACACATCTCTAACTCCACAATGAAATGCCCGAGAATCGAACTCGCGGCCACCTCAGTGGCAGGCCAAGACCAAGCCGACCACGCCACTGAGGCGCTCCTGAAGATAATTGACACCTCAAAGGGAACTTTAAGTCAAATGATTAAATATCTTCAAGGAGTATTTTGATAGGTTTTCAGAGTCCACGCGACGGGTAGCCATTAAAACCAAAGGCTTTTACGAAAAATGTATTTGTAATTCCAGTACCAAACTCCTAAGTAGATTCTGATTGCACTGTTGATTCGGTAATTATTTCCTTCCCCCTTGTTCCCAAGATTTGTCAATCTAGTTTCCGCTTTCCCTGACTTTCGTCCTTGTTGGGAGTCGAGCCCTACTTTTTCTTTCCCTCTTTGGATTCCACGGGACCTGAGTGAGGTCAAGGTCTTTGGGTTGCATCTTTCACGGATCCTTTGCATTGAAGAAAATGTGGAGGACGGAATACTCTGTCCCTTGTATTTCTGGTTTTTATGCTCCAGCAAAGTTGAATTCGAACGTCTCATGACCACATCGGTGGCAGGAATAAGAGGATTTTGTATGGAGGTTAGGTCATGTGATCAGCGCCCTTCGCTGAACTCGCAGCTTCTCGAGGGAAAGCGGACTTTAGATGCGGAACCACGAAGGCTTTAATTGGATTACAGCTCCTCTCTCTCTCTCTCTCTCTCTCCTAACGTCCCTGTCAATTCGTTAAGGTTCAGTCTCCTTGTCTCACCTTTAAAGTTGTTGTTGCCGAAGAGTGGAAGCAGATTTTGTGAATGGATGACCCGGGAGTTCCAATTTGATTCGCGCGAGGTCATCCTGATTGCTTGGGGGTTGCAGACAGGGCTTATTACGAACATGGTTTGGGAGACAATTATAATATAGTAATGGTTTGGTTACAGGCCTTATTTCGAACGGCGTGATTTGGGAGGCAATTAGACACTTTTTTGTCTTCCGCCGCAGATTATTCGACATCGCTTTTCCCAGACAGCTGCAGCTTAATATATATATATATATATATATATATATATATATATATATATATATATATATATATAATTTAATCTTGCTTCCAAATTCAATCGGATATGTATAACCAGGAATTGTAATCATATATCTTGTGGCAGTTATTCTGTCCATATTTCGCTGTTCGAGTACAGATTCTCTCTCTCTCTCTCTCTCTCTAACACATCTTTGCTCTTGCCATATTCTCTTTTCCTCTCATTTCTCGTAGTTTTCGCTGCTCCTCCACTGTAATAACTCATTCTCTCTATTCTCTGCTAGATTGAACACATTTCGTTCCCGTTTCTTTTCCCACTCCCCAACGTACCAGATTACAGCCACAGCCTCCTCCTCCTCCCCCTTACAACGTACCAGATTACAGCATCCTCCTCCTCCTTCTTGTTCTTGTCGAGGGCAGATAGAGTTTACTCTCTTTTCCGTGACCCGGTTTGGAAGGGAAGATTATAAACGGAGACCGGAGGAAAGAAGGGAAGAATTGGTGGGAATCCCTGAAGGGAATACAAACCAGAAGATGAAACAAGAATTGAGATAAGGTTCGTATGAAGGAAGCCGGTGAGATACGACCAGAGACTTGAGACCAAAAGATTTCGGGGCGGCCTTCGTATCATGAGTGATAGGAGTGATAAAAATAGAATCTGCATTTTTTTTTTTCATTTTTTGGATAGACTTCAAGTGAGCTAGTGCTTAAAAAAAATTTTAAAAGCAGGCGATTTTTGTATATATCTTTTTCTACCAAGAACGAGTTATAAGTATCTGCAATTTTTTTTTTTATATATAAATCGACCTCTGCCAAGAACGAGTTATAAGTACTATCTGCTTTTTTTTCAAACTTCATGTGGAATTAGTGTTTCTAAAAAAATTAAAAGCAGGCGATTTTTTTTATAAATCTCTCACTGCCAACGAGGTATAAGTATCTGCATTTTTTTTTTTATTTGCAAACTTCAAGTGGAATTAGTGTTTCAAAATAAATTAAAAGCAGGCGAATTTTTTTTTATATATAAATCGACCTCTGCCAAGAACGAGTTATGTTACAAGTTTTTTTAAAACCATCCCTCTCTGCAGTATAGGTACAGTTCAGTCTTTCCCAAGATTTGTTATGTGCAGGTAGATGGGCATTAATGTGTAATTCTTAAAATATTTTCTTAACCAGCGCAAGATCAGAGTCAGATGCACCACAGCTTTGAAGTAGCCCAGAGAGGAACTTAGATTTTTGAGGAACTTAAGATCTCGTACGTGTGGGTTTCTGTATTCTGTAAGCTGTGTATAAACGCGATTTTCTTAAATGCTCTCTCTCTCTCTCTCTCTCTCTAAGCGATTTTTCGGAAAATTAAGGAAATGTATATTAATCGTCGAGAATTGCTGTAGATTCATTCTCTCTCTCTCTCTCTCTCTCAGTCAGAAACAGAATAGTACTTTAAATGATTTTTCGGAAAACGGTGCAATGTCTATCAGTCGTCGAGAATTGTTGTAGATTCTCTCTCTCTCTCTCGTAAAAAACGATTTTTTCGGGAAAATGTTAAAGGTAAATGTATATCAGTCGTCAGGAATTGCTATAGACCGCCCCCTCTCTCTCTCTCTCTCTCTCTCTCTCTCTCTCTCTAGCTGTCACTGGCGCTCCTCTCCAGTCCGCCTTTCACGAGAAACTTGTGTTGGCTTTGCCTTTCACATTCGGTTGTTGTAATTTCAGTCCGTATTATTGAGTTGATCGACCCCATGTTGAGTCGGTATTGCAGTTGCAATTTCCCAGAGCAGATGGCTGGGTGTATAGTTTCAGTAGGCAACGTGAACCTCCCATTTCCCCTCACCTTGGGATACGAAGTTGCTCCCATCTTGCACGTTATGAGTGTATATCTCTACTCGAAGGTGGTGGCTTGAGCATCGTGAAGTTCATGCGGCCTTCCTTTCACGTAGGAGAAGTAAACAGAGAGAGAGAGAGAGAGAGAGAGAGAGAGAGAGAGAGAGAGAGAGAGAGAGAGAGAGATACAAAATTCCATCTGTATAACTGACAATATATACTCCATTAATTGCGAGGAGTTGTAATCTGGATGAATATCCAAGCGGTTATTGTGAATTGACAGAAGCTAGATTCATCAAGTGGATCAGAAAAGATATTATTATAAGGATATATATATATATAAGGGATATATATATATATATATATATATATATATATATATATATATATCTATATATATTTTATATATTAATATATATACACACACACATATATGTAATAGTTTGTAACCAATTTTACACATATGCAACAGTTTTGTATGTTCAAAAATTATTCCACAAATAATGGTGGTGTCACCATGCTAGGATTCGAACCTGTGCACCTCAGATTTGTTTTTAGGGTTACTTATCCACACAGTTATCGAGAAAATATAATTAATTTTGAAGTGCAGATTCCTGTTAAACTCATGCTGTCTTGCAGAATCAAAATCCCCCATCCCACCGTGATATCAACATACTAAGTTTGTGCACTGGGTACATATTTTTATGATAGTTTGTTATTAGTTTTGTGTGTGACATCATTATCCTTCTGTTTTTATTCACCATAACTTTTGAGTGGCTTGCACTCAAATGGAATTAGATTGTGCATGATAAGTGCAAGTCAGAATTGGTCTTTCTCATCCATGATAGCTGAGTACTGTACTTAGGCACAATATAGTGAAAAGCCAATACTTTGCATTGTTGAAACCCGTTGGTTGTTAACAATGCATTCATGCAAGTGTTGCCAGCGTTCATTAATAATTTCCCACAGATTTCCACTTTGCACTATTGCTGTTATCATTTTGAAAAACACTTATTGGAAAATTTCTCTTGCAGTGGTGTAGAATCGCCAGGCGAGGTTTTATCCGAGCTGCAGTTACGATGCAGCAAAAGTAACAACACTAAATCGACTAAATCGCAAGATAGTGTTCCATCTGTGTCTCTTTCTGTGCCATCTGTTGTTACACACAAAGTGTTGCAGCCCAAGACAGATACACAACCTAAGGTGAGTCCTTTATTTTAGAATGGTGGTAGCAACTCTAAAAATCACCATGGAGAAGAGTTCATTGTTGGAGGTTTGGTATCTTAATCACATTTTCATAATCTTGATGTGGTCTGTAGGGCCAAAGTCCAAACATTTAGATAGAAAAGACCATGAAGTAATGCGTATGATTACTGTAGGCACTCAGTTGGCAATTATGCCATCTCTGTGTTTTAAAGTGCAGTACTATTAAAAGAGTACTAATTATTTAAAATTTCCTGGCCACTACATAAATTCCTTACCGGCAATGTGAATGTTTATGGTAATCTCATGATCTGTTGGCTGTGCGACAGTGTTGGTGATGTAATGACTGTTTCATTCTTCCTTGCTCATCAGACACAGGCAGTGAATGGTGTCCCACCACGTTCACCTGCCAGCCGAGTTGTTCCAGCTCCAGCTCTAGCTCCAGCTCTAGCTCCAGCTCCAGCTTCAGCTCCACCCCAGCCTCAACCTCCTACCCCAGTGGCAACCACTTCCAAGATCTTCACCCCTCGTACTGAGGAGATGAACAAGGGTTATCTCATATTCCCAGATGATCAACCATTTGGCATAGGTGAGACATTTAAACTTTTATGCTCCCAAGTATTCTTACATTTTAATTGTTTTAGTTTTCCCATTAGAATTATACATGCTAGCGATTGGTTGTTTATAATTTTCCTCTTCCCTGCTTTCTTTGGCAAGTGCTGCTGATTTTGCACTTTCATTTCCATTATTGTTTATTCACATATAGAATAGAGGCATGTTTACTTCCTGAATGCGTTTACTTTTTAAAAGTTAGTATCAGCAGTTTTTTCTATGCTTATTGCCATAGTTGAGTCATACATTATGTACATTTCTGCTGATAAAGTTAGCTGTACATATATGATGTATATTTACTTAGCAAAGCTAAAAACCTTTCTTTCCCCAGTCATATTTTTACAATTGAAAAGCTGTTTGGTCAGTTAGTTTCCTTTCTGTTGTTTTCCTTGTTTTGCATGCAATTTTACTTTTCATTAATTATCTTTAAAATGTTACAAGACCTCTTTTTGTCCTTTCCTCATTTCACTGCTCTTAGCAATTTCCACCTAAGATTCCTGTTTCTAATAGAGGAGGGGAGAGTTGATAAGTCTCAGCCAGTGAAAAGCTGTTCAATTTTTGTTTTATGATTTAGCTTTGTCCTGTTTTTGGTGCATCTCCCCCAGAGTGGTACCTACAGGATTTTTTCTAAGAGATGATTGTCTGAGGCACCAAGTCGGTTACCAGCTCCCTTCTCCACCTTTCTATAGAACCTCCCCACCAGAAGCTGTCCATCTAATTCTTCCTTGCCTTAGTTATTGTCTGCCAAAGGTATTCTATATTTTATTAGGAGGCATAAAGAGAGGGAAGCTAAGATCTCTCTAGTTCCAAACTCCTTCCAGACCTTTTTTGCAATTTTCCTTTTTTTTCATAATGCATTGAATTTAATTCCCAGGTCTTAGGGTCTTCCATTTTACATTTAGGATGATGAGGTTTTTTTTTGGAACAGTTTAAGGGTGGGTTGGGGCAGCTTCTCGGTTAGGGGAGGTTGTTGTGCAGAAACTGCATTCAGTAAATTAAAATTTCAATAAAAGAAGTTTGTTAATTTCTCACATGTACTAGCCTGATGATGGCCTAATGTGGATGTACTCTACTAACTGGATAGGAACCTTCACTCATCATGCTAATGGGAAACCCTAGATCAGTTCTGTATTTTGTACTAAATTATAGCATTATATACTATCCATGACTGACGAAAAAATTATACTTCAATTCATTACAATTTGAATTGTACATAAGCTTTAAAAAATTGTACTATAATTGTTTATAAAGGTACATTTAAAGTTATTTTGCTTTTTTTTTATCAGTATTACTTAGTTTCATATAGTGTAGATTAGTAGGCTTTTGCAAAATAAAGTAGTATTTCATTGTCAGTACCTTTATGATGTTCAGGAAGTGTTTCAGCTTTGTAATCCTCATTTCTTTTTATATAGAACTGAAAGATGAGCCTGAAGACCTGACTCACTTGGCCCCATCTGGTGGCGACACATGTGTGCCCTTAGAAATACCCATATTCAAGCCAGAGCTGGATGATGAGTTTACCCTGGATTTCAAACAGATCCCAATTTCACATACGGATGTTGCCCTTTTCACAAGTCCTACAGCCATACCTGACATCTTGGAACAGGGAAGTAGCCCAGAATATGAAGAATATGAGGTGACAGATAGAGGAAAAACTTGTGATAGGTAAGTTCACCAGATAGCTATGTCTGTTATATTTTTAATGATGTTTTTTCTTGAAAGGCAATACAGATGCAATTAATTTTGTCTTCCTTGCTGCCTAAGTATTTGAAAATGAAAGTGATTAACATTGAATACCATCAACTTTCTTTGTTTACCTTGAATTTGGATACTTGATTTGTTTTTCTAGTTTTTAAAGTATCTTTATTGTAGTCATTTGTGGAAGTGGATTATGGTAGTCTTGATTACTTGTCTATCAAACCTGTATTTCATCTTCATTTTGCCAGTTGTAGGCAGTTATAGTGCATTTACTTTTCTAAGATTGGAGTGGCTTGTACAGATATCATACGGTGCCACTTTTCATGTTATGGTAATCATATTAGCTTCATGGAGCGTATTGAAATAGTTTTAATTTCTTGAAAATTAGTGCTTTGTTTCCATCAGATATTTTGAATAAATCTTATTTAGTCTATTCTTGGTTAAAAACCTATTTCATTAATGAAAATGAAGATGTGGCATATTTTTTCCTGGCGTTGCCAGATCTGAGTTTAGGGGTCCTATGATTTATAAAGGATGCTCGCTCTCGATCAGCCACTGTGATATGAGTATGGACAGCCCAAGTGACTCCCACAGACACCTTCACCCACCACCTGAGGCCAAAGAAATAGTCTATAATGTCCTGAAATAATTCATTTTATATAAACAACAAGGAGGGTAACTGATGTTTAGAAGTCAATCCAAAGAACATCTAAGGCAACAAAAGTGTCAGAAATGACTATTCGTGGACTTGACAAGAAAGCAAGAGAGGATAGTGAATCTCTAAGGTCATAAGAGATCAATTGACATATGAATTCATGTCCCAAGGCCAAATACCGGAGCCAACAGGCCATTCAACGCATTTATAATTATAAAAAGAAAATGAAGGAATAAATAGAATCAGGAATGAAAATAAAATTTAAAAAATAGCAGGGAAGAAGCAAACCCTTTCCCTTGACTCCCAAGGTCTAAAGCAAATCTTCCTAAGAAGGATTGTATTTGCAGGAGGCATTTAAAGGGCCTTACATACCCATATATATGACAGCTCTGCTTTTTCTACCGGCCCCACCAAGCAATCTTAGAAAAGTAAACACACTATAGTGGTCTATACAATACCAAGCACTCAAGCTAAACTTATGTAGTAAAGGAATGTTGTTAAAAACAGAAAGCAATATTCTAATCCGTTCCAAGTGGCTAATATCTAGGAGATAAGTCACAAAACTGACACAACGAACGTACCACTTCTAGGTGCACTTCATCAAATCCATGGATCTTGAGGAGTTCTTAAAAATTTTACACATATTCCTTGACATTAAGGTTAAACGACAGTCTGGGGAAATACAAGAGGTTTTGTAAAAAAACACACACTATCCAGATCAGCATCTACAGTTCAATCAAAACTAGGTGAAAATTGATTTCCTTGTGCAACTGCAAAGCACCCTATATGCCACTCTTCCCGTAAATTGTGTGTCACGAAGGTCACCAGTTTCCCTCATTGACTAGTTTTTTTACTGCTTCTTCCTTATGTTTATACCTTTGAGCATTTCAATTTTCAGCCTCTGTGATTCTCTTTTGTTTAGGTGCAGTTCACTGTGGATTAGGCGTAGCTCCACCACTGCTTACTGGAAGCCTATTTATGCAAAAGTTTAGGACCCCTCCTTTAAAAAATAAAATATATGTTGGTGAGAGCAGAAGCTTTTGTGGGTAGTTCATGGCAGCTACTTGCCTCCATAGATGTTGTTTAGGCATATACCAGAGGCTTCAGTGTGATGGTCATTGATTTTGGACAAAAAAGAGCAATAACCAATTTGATCCTAAGGGAATATGTAAAGTGATGGTAAAGCGTGCAGCACAGCATGGGAAAAAAATGGCTTGTTGATTTCATTGAACAATGTCAGTGTTATTCATATTTTATTGGACAGAGTAAATCTGCTTTATTTCTTCTCTTAACAGATTATATAAAAGACTTTCAAAGACGTATTTTTCTTTTGAACTATAAATGCATGTTATTATGTATTTTACAGACTAAGTGGAGGGAAGACAACAGTAAACAAGAACGGTAGTTGTAGTCCCTTATCAATTTGTAGCAGTCCAGGTTCTGGGTGTGGTTTGCGCACACCAGAGCCTCCTAAAACCGTTTGTTAAGTCAAGCTGCAGTGTTTCAGTCACCTCCAGGAAGTAAACTCTCATATAGAGTAAGTGATTCTCTGTTGTACAAGAGCCTTAGGACCATTTTAGCTTTTGATTAAGACAATTTTTGATCTCATGTAGTATTTTATAAATCTCACTGACTTTATGGTATCAGAATTAAAATATTTTTTCGCATGTAATGTATTTGGCATAGATCAGTAGTATTAAGCAAAACTGTCCACATGTAAGCTGAAAGACATGGTTATATCATGTGGTCATTGTATTGAAAAATGGCTGATATTTCTTTCACTTTCAGCGTGTAGTTGAAAGCAACCGTCCAGTAAGCACTACAGAGAGCCTGTTTACACAGCTAAATGAAACTGCTCATGAGAGTTTCACAGACTTAGAGCTGAAGGTATGAATGAATACACGTATTACTCTATTAGAATTGACAAAAATTGCAATAACTTTAGGTTCTTATCCCAAGAGCATAATGTGGAGTTTTTGTCAGACGTGGAAGTGTTTTCTTTCTAGATGTACTACTTCAAAATGGTGATTTTATTTATCTTTCAAGGTTGAAAATCAAAACATGGATTTGGATGAATTTGATATGAGGGCTCCTTTCATACCACTCAGTAATGAGTCACTGATGCTGAACCAGGATGACCTGATGTGGGGAGCTCATTCAGACCCCAATTATATTACCTAACAGTCTTCCTCTGGGAAAGCGGTATGTATGATAAAACTCTGTCCTTTTATACAGGAGGCAACTTTCTAGGACTTTGTGAATTATTTATTGAGACTGCAAATATTCATACAAATAGTATCGTACCAGTAAAATTTTTGTTTTATTACAATTATTAGTTTTGATTTTTTAATAACATTTTTTATACGTATACTTATCTAGGAACTCAAAGTATCCTGGCTTACTGAATGGAGATGAAGATTCTAGTCTGGCCCAGCTACTGAGAGACTGAGACCCTCCTATAGCAGGGTCTGGGCCTGAGAAGAATTTGGAATCAAGAAATCCAACAGATCCACACTGTAGCCAGTATCAGCAAAGCAAGTTTCTTGATGGTGGGAGGAGTTTTGTAGATCCAAAATCAAGTATTACCTGGACACTTTGGTGGAAAAGGTAGGGAATATAATTACTGGTATCATTTTGGACTTATAACCACTAAACCAATTACTGTACTTGGACAGCATGGAATTCCAAATGATCAGCTGATGATAATTTTTTAAAAGTAAACTGGAGATCTCTAAACATTTTCTGTAAATCTTTCTTTATCGTCCTCGTCCTGTACTTGAATACTTCCGAATAAAATTAACTAGCTGAAAATTTTTCTAAATTACTGTTGGTATTGTAGGAAACTGTATTTGTGAAAAATACTGTAAATGGAATGTTTTAAAACAGTATTAAATGGAATGTTTTAAAACAGTATTGAACAAAAAAAAATTAATTCCCATCTTTCAGATTTTTATTTTTTTACCATAGAGAATAAGAGTTTAATGTTTACTTCCATTCATTTAAGGTGTCATTATAGGACTTGGGTGTGAAACCTAATGTAGTATTCATAATAGAGGGGTCTAAATATAATCGGTTTTGAAATATAGTATTTGCATTTAAACGTATGACTTGAAAATCCTTTCTGTTTTTTTCTTCTTCTAAGATGGAGATGATGGAGCAGGGGTTGGTGCAGTGGAAGATGATCCTCCTCAAGTCATGATGCATGAGACAGTGGAACCACCACCTCCATTAATTAATGTTGATTCACACCAGCAAGACTGTATATCTGTTAAGCGCCAACATTCTCCAAATTCATCTCCGCTTCTGGGCCATAAAAAACTCTGTTCATTGCTTTATGAACAGCAGCACCAGCAGCATTCTCCTCTCCAAGATCAGCAACAGCATTCCCCCGTCCCCGCAGAAGTCCAGAGGGATCACAACACCAAGTACCACAAATGCAGTTACATCATTCTGGAATTCGTGAATTAACAACACCATATGCTCCTACCATGCAGCAGTTGTTGATTAGCAAAGAGCCCATTACAGTACGTGGTGGGCGTCCAGGAGGAGGGGGAGGAGGAGGAGGAGGTGGTGGAATTTCAGCACCATTGAGTATGCATAAAGGGAAAGACTCGGTGCTTCGCAATCTGCTGGTGAGTGGGCGTGACGAGTCAGCAGGCTACTCTGTTTCAGCCCCACCAAGTCCTGCTAACACACCTTCTATAGCAGCCACTATATCCCCTGGTCCTCATTTGATCCATATTGAGACCAAGGGAGGAAAGGTACAGGGACCACTGCACCATATCCTTTTAATAAAGTCAACCTTAGTGCTTGTTTATGATGATTATTTGTTTTTGGTTTCATTATGCTATTAGAGCATTTAGCACAAAGATTATTTAGAGTATTTTATAGCTTCTTTTCACTGTGTATCTTGGAGTGTTTATGTTTGCATGCATCTGTGACGGTACTTACTTTCTTTGCACAGATCTAAGGTAACGTGTGCCGTGGAGGCTGTACTTTGGGGAATTAGGCTTATATAAATTCTTCTTGTCTTGCTCAATGTTCTTAATCTGGAATTCGTTAAAAGGAAGGGTTCTACTTTTAGATGAGAAATGAAATTGATATATTCTACAAATTACGTTTTTATTCTTCGTTAGGGGTTCTTACAAATGTCTTTCCACCTTCTGAGTTACTGGGCTCTTGGACGATAAAACTTAATTGGCACTTGTTGCAATACGAATCTATAGGCACGAGGGAAATTTACTGAGTATTGATTGTCACTTTCACTGTCTTTGATTGATTCGCACACCACACTTTTGCACCTGTTCTTCTTCTGGGGATTCTTCTGTCTTTCTCTGTTTCACGGCCATGCCACTGCAGTTCTCCCCTCAGGCTCCCCGGTTGTTCTCTCTCTTGGCTTCTCTGTTCCCCTTTTTCTCTCTCCCTTTTCGCTTGCTCTCTCTCTGTCTCGCCTTTTTGTTCAGTTGAAATCTCCTTAGCCCCGCCTTTGGATTTTTGGATTTTGACTGGGTGTGGCATTTTCTGAAAGACTTCTTGTGCCTTAGTGGCTGCAAACATTATACAAGACCGCCTTCCTGTCAGGTCTTCTACAGTAATTCGTAGGCTTTGAATTTGTATACGCCTCCTTCTTCATGTCCTGGCTTCTAAGGGGTGTATCCATTTGGTAGCCTCATAGGTCATTCGTTGATACCCCTTTTGGTTTTGGGCTGTTATGACCAACACTCATGGCTTTTGATTCGTCGATACTAGAGGCCTATATTTGGGAAGGTGGAGCTTAGATTTTCACACGATCCACCTTTGAAACAAGGAAGCCTTGAATTTCCCTTGGTTATATTAAACAGAAGGCTCTTGAAAAGGTCCCACCTTACATTAATTCTCCGACGCTTGAAGTGTCACAAATGTCGGGCGTGCCAGAGAATCACTTAATCATCGGAGATGAGGCGTAATGGGTTGGATTCCAATTTCTCGAAGATGCCTGGGAGATGCAGACCAGATGCCTGTGGGCTAACGCCTAATCGCTTTGGGTCGAGTCCGAGAAAACGATACCTTCGTAAAATTAATTATTTTCATTCTCTTATCCCTCTTATTTCTTTTTCTTATATCCGTTTCGTGCCTTTTTCCTTAAGTATTATTAAGTTATTGCCTTTGGAATAACAACACTGTTGCCACACTATTACAGTCTCGGCCCGCTATCTAGCTGTCTCCGACAGCGTAACTAAGCTGAAGCAAATATTATACCTACAAGAGGACTCCTAACTTATGCTTCTTGGAAATCATATTGAAACTTTGACTCAAAAACATCAAAGTGAATGTAAACATGAGCAAATCCTTGATTAAGTAACATTAAGGGCAACAATCTTCTCTCTCCCTTTTCTGCTTGCTCTCTCTCTGTCTCGCCTTTTTGTTCAGTTGAAATCTCCTTAGCCCCGCCTTTGGATTTTTGGATTTTGACTGGGTGTGGCATTTTCTGAAAGACTTCTTGTGCCTTAGTGGCTGCAAACATTATACAAGACCGCCTTCCTGTCAGGTCTTCTACAGTATTCGTAGGCTTTGAATTTGTATACGCCTCCTTCTTCATGTCCTGGCTTCTAAGGGGTATCCATTTGGTAGCCTCATAGGTCATTCGTTGATACCCCTTTTGGGCTGTCTTATGACCAACACTCATGGCTTTTGATTCGTCGATACTAGAGGCCTATATTTGGGAAGGTGGAGCTTAGATTTTCACACGATCCACCTTTGAAACAAGGAAGCCTTGAATTTCCCTTGGTTATATTAAACAGAAGGCTCTTGAAAAGGTCCACCTTACATTAATTCTCCGACGCTTGAAGTGTCACAAATGTCGGGCGTGCCAGAGAATCACTTAATCATCGGAGATGAGGCGTAATGGGTTGGATTCCAATTTCTCGAAGATGCCTGGGAGATGCCAGACCAGATGCCTGTGGGCTAACGCCTAATCGCTTTGGGTCGAGTCCGAGAAAACGATACCTTCGTAAAATTAATTATTTTCATTCTCTTATCCCTCTTTCTTTTCTTATTATCCGTTTCGTGCCTTTTTCTTAATTATTATTAAGTTATTGTCTTTTGGAATAACAACACTGTGCCACACTATTACACATCTATGAATACAAAAGCACAAAAAAGGCCTGTAGGCTCCATTTTAGCTTGCAAGTAGCATGATGCTGATTTAAGCATAAAGAAAATGATGCCTCATGGTGTGCAAATCATGCTAAAATGTTTTTATATCTCTAATATGTTTGATTTCCTCATCATAATATACATGTATTCGTGTTTGCAAGTACAATTCAGTAGATGTTATGCTTGTTCACCCTGAACTCTGAGATATCAGTACATTTAAGACATAATTGGTGTTTGCAGTGTCCCTGTATTTTTTTTGTAGTGCATTTGCCCTTTTAAGTTTTATGTTTGTAAGCTTACAACATTTGAGACCTTGTATTGATATGTTTTCATGCTCTGTGTAACAAAGATAGTTTTTAATATTAAGGTATTCTTCAGTCAGTTTTATGAAGATAATTAAATATTTGATATTTGGTTTAGTAGTTTCCAAAATTCTTTGCAGTTACGTAATTGAATTTATGATGCATAAGTTTCAAATTTCATTAATCATAATAAACTAGTAAGTAGGAATTTCAATAATTTAAAGTACCATGTAGATATTGAAAGTTATTCCCCCAAGAAATGACTATGTACCTTCTTTTGAAAACATCTGTTCTTGTTTGTTTTTTCACAGAACGTGAATGGCGAGTGTGAAGATCCTTCCAGGATAGGAGAAGCAAAAGTGATAACTGCACCTATCCGTTTAACACAAGATCGAATGACAGCTATGTTATTAGCTGATGGATCAGACCAGTTATCGTATCCAAAATTAAGGATACTAACAGGAAGTGGAGGTTCATTCATGCAAGTGAGCCAACATTCCTTCAAAACATCATCTGGATCTGGTAAAGGTGTAGGTGGGGGAGGAGTAGGAAGGAGTAGTAGTGGATGTAATGACAATGGCAGCAGTAGTGCTGTTGGAGGTGGAGCAGAAGGTTTCATTCAGCGAGGGAGGCGACAAGATCCTCTCCTCCTTGTGGATCCAGACTTGACTATTCCAAGCCTCTCTGAACTGTCTCAGTTGGATTTTGAAGTCAATGCTCCTGCAATATTGGTAAACCTGCTTCAAGGAGCAGACCTGTTAATGGCTCTGGATCAAGCTTAGTAACCATCCATATGCTTGTGTGGATTTACAATACATGTAAAATGTAAAGGGAACACTTGAAAAAAAAAAAGTCCTATTGTAACAGAATAACAAAAGGAAATCAAAATGTTTTATGCATTATAAATTCCTTTGGCAAAAGTTTTTCTGTGGTGCTTATTTTTCTTTTTCTAAAGTTATTTATGTTGTACTCTCACTTTCACTTTCTTCTCAGTATCATTTTAAGCTTGAATGCTTATTTTAGGTCAAAATTTTATGCGCCTTCTATTAGCATTGCATTATTTAAATGGAAACACTTCATTTTAGTTATTACAGTGAGTAGAATATGAAGGTAATAAAGTACTTTTGTATTTATTCAGATCTTCATTTGCTTGTACTGTGTACCTGAAATGATCATTTCATCCAAATAATTAGTTCCTTTTCAACTGACTTTTTTTAACTTTAAAGCAGTTTATTTGAATTTTGAATAAACTTGTAACTTCATGTTTGTTGGTTAAAGAGTTATCTTGGCTTTTCACTTTGTTCCACTTTCTGCACAATAGAGATTTTTTTTACTTGCAATAATCTTCATATGGTCTCATATTTTCAGTCCATGTGACAAGTAAAAATTAGGTGTTTCCATTTGGAAATGCAGTTCATTAACAGGAGGCTTTTTAAGTTGCACTGAAACTAAATTTTTAAACGTTCACTTTGCTGGTCATATTGGATGGTGTTAATGCATATACATTCTTTACAAAGTGTAGTAACGGAGTTTGTCATTGTATTTCTTACAATAATAAATTATTAGAAGTTTAATTTTAGAGTAGTACATGTATCTCTGTAAGGAATACTCGAGGAAAATGCATACCTGTATATACATAGTAAATATATATTTTTCAGTTAATAAAAATGTTTATTACAAGGTGTTCTGCAAAATGAGATTACTGTATCTCTTTGGGCTTACCTTATTTTGCACGTGGCAGTCTGTCTGTTGCTCACACTTTGAAGTATAATTGTCTGATGCAAGACTTGTAACTTTTCATAATTAAGCGTATTATGTTATTTCATGTAGTCTAAATTAAATTGAGAAGCTTCTTTGTAACCTACAGAGGTATTTTGACCTCATTTCCAAGTTTTGCCATAACTGCCGACAATAATATTTTAGCCAGTCAATAATGTCTTATTTCTTTAATCAAACACAATTGCCTTCATGGTAATTTTGTCTGCAATAGTAATACATGCATCTTCGCACATTCATTTGTAATACAGCAACCTAAACTTCCTTTCTTTCTCAAGGAAGTTGTTAGGTTGCTTCTGTTTGGGCATGAGACTGGCCAGATTGTTAACAGCAAAAGGTATTTTTGCGCTTTTGGTAGAATATATCAGTGAGGTGGTGGCTCTTATCCTTTAGTGCCCGTAGGTACATGTTTGCCTTTATGTTACAAGTACTATACTAATGTAAATTTATACCATAAACAGTATTTCCTTGTTTCTTTTTTTTTTTACCAACAATATTCTGATGGTATAACCTAACTTTGTAGTAATTTAAGCCTGTGATTATTTAGGTGATTTTTTTTTAATTATCTGGAATAAGTTATAGTGAGAATTTGCTTATATTAATGCCTTATTAGTATCACCTTGGAAAACATACCATACCATAAGAAAAACACCTTGTTTATGTTGAGAAAACTTTTATTTTCCTCTTAATTTGTTTGCTAGTGTGGATGCAAAGTTTACATGGGTAATAAGTTGCCGTGCTAAAATTAGAGATATCTTACATACAGTCCTAGCATTTATCGAAATTTAATACTGAGTATCAACTGTACAGTAGTATTATATGAGATAAAGTACTTTGACCACATGAACAAGTACTGCGCCATATTTTTTTTATGGGTTGATTTCTTCACAAAGCCAGATAATCTGACCATTAGAAACTTTCACCTAGTTGACAAAAACTGGGAAAAATTATCACTGAAGCTTCTCCATGTCATACAAGTTAAAGTGCAACAATCTGACTTAGGAATACATACATCAGATTTTCTGGTTGATTTAATATAACTCCTATTCCGCTTCATGCATCCTGTAAGCACCAGCCAAAATGTGTACTCATAGTGGAGTGGATCAGGATGCCTTTGAGACTCATAGCAAAGAGGCATTGGTGTTGTCATTAACCAGAATTTATCTTTTGACATTCACTGCCCCCCTTAGGGATGCTACAAAGTATTCTACCTAATATTGTTGAGATAATTAACATTATTTTTCCATTTTTATACATTGCTGTCTGACTAGTAATGCCTGCTGATTGCTATGATGTCTTATTGGTTGTAGAACAGTGAAGTAGTACTAGATTTGAATTACAAATTGTATTGATGGTTAGTGATCTGCTAAATTAGATTTAAAATTTGCAGAAATGGTAAGGCTAGCTCATCCTGCAATATATAGAGCCAATATCATATCTTTTAGGGAAATTAAGAGTGATGATGGATCAATATTGATTGAAGCATACAATAATGAACCTGTACAATCGCATTACCCAGTGATATTAGAACTTTATATCACATTGATGGATGAATAAAAGGCTAATGCCTTTATTTTCTTTTACAAAGCGCTGTATGTGTTTCATGTGATTAAAAATTTACAAAATGTAATATAAAAGTCTTTTGAACGTGTTACCTCCACTGTTTCTCATCTGGTCAATCTCTCTAGCAGTTAAGTGTTGCTAGAAACTCAAATGTTGTAGATTTATCAATGAAACCTACTAAAATATTTCAGATGCCTTATGTAGTAAATGTGATAAATTTTAACAACAGTGTCATTGACATTATTTGTTTCCTCTTTCTCGTGTTTATATGGGGAGTTAAAATGTAGCAATTGGTTTCAGGATTAATCAATCACAAATGTGTTAATATGAATATTGCTTGTAAAAGTGGGTTATACGCTATAATCACATTACTTCAACTATTTTTGTTGAATGGCTGTTTATTTTTATGCATTTCCCTAAAAGAGAAGTTGAATGCATATTAAGGGGAACCATTATGAAAAAATTTTTAATGTTAGCTGATCACAAAGGTAATCAAGTATTCATAACTAATTTGAATAAGTATATCTTCAGTAAACTGTGGTACAATTTTGCTTTTTATTTCTCCTTAACCACTCTCCTTGAATTAAGATGATTAATACAAGTACAATTAACACTACTTACACATACTAATTCACATTTTATGAGCCCCACAAATTGAGATACAAAAATGAAACTACCAATTACAACTGGTTTTCTCCTCTGTAAATCAAGACGTCTCATTTTGTCAGTCATTTTTTTTTTTAATACAGGTCTGTGCCCAAGACAGTGGAAGCAACACAGCCCAAAGTCTGGGAACACTTGGTACATTTGGTCACCACCCAAATAAGGCATCTCAATTTGGTATCTTAATAGTATATTATCTATGAATTTTGACAAACAGAAGTATCAGGTAAACTTTTATCAAATATATGAGTAAAGTACAGAGTATTCAATAGAGAATACAAAAGCAAAGAAATATGTATAATAAAAACAAAATTATAAGAAAAGGGTATATGATAAACTCTATATTGTCAAACATACAGTACATATAAGTAAAATAAGAGTAAATCATTTAAGACTGAAAAGCAAAGCAAAATCATAAACAACTGCACAGCAGAGATAAACAGAGCAACAGAATAGTCTACATATGAGATAGGACAGATTGCAATATATTTGCATCTTTACAGGGACTAGAGATATTGAGCAAATTCAATACTGTAAACATACTTAAGAATACATATTATAAGGCCTTCCCTGGCTCATCTTTACCACCCTAGCAATCATAACACCTGTGTTGCCTATGAACAAAAATAGAAAATAATAAAAAAACAAAAATTTTTCTTTGATTTTCTGTACAGCGTAAAAAGTTGTATAAATCTACTTGCCATGACTTTGCAAGGCTCTGTTACTCCCCAGATGTGGTGGAAAGAGGAAGGGTCGCACACCTCTGGAAATCGCTGCTATCAGACACACGAAACATGGCGAACCTTAACCTTAAATAAAATAAAAACTACTGAGGCTAGAGGGCTGCAATTTGGTAAGTTGGATGACTGGAGGGCAGATGATCAACGTACCATTTTGTAGGCCTCTAGCCTCAGCAATTTTTAAGATCTGGGGATGGGCAGAAAAAGTGCAGACGGACAAACAAAGCAGTTGCAATAGTTTTCTTTTACAGAAAACTAAAAAAAATATAAGACAAAAAGAATTCATTTACCTACTTACTTTCCCACTTCTATTTTTAAGGGCAATGAGCAAAATGATGAGAACAGAAATAGTTCAATCCAAAATGACTTCAGAATAGGAATAAAATCTTATTACTATAAAGAAAATATACGAGACTAGAATTTTCAATAATTCAACCCATAAGTTTATGTTTGCCTAATCTTGCATCAACAGTTCACTCGACAGAAGAAAGGAATAACCCTTCACCAAGTCAGTGGCTCTACTGGTTGTCAAGTCGTTCCTTGTGTCATCCAGATTACCAAAAGAGTTACATGGTTGGGAGGGTAGCTTTTTATTGTGTAAACCGACAGATTTGTATTTATAAAACATATTTTTTTAAATCTCACTTTGTTAACATATTATCCCCACATGCTTACATATGCCTAAGTAACTATAGGTTAGTTGAACAAGGCCACATATTCACACTCTTAGACATAAAGAGTTTACCCAAAGGACTTCTAGCTTGAGCACTGGAAACTGGAGGAAAATTGAGTTACAAAAGTTGGACCACTATACTCGGTTTTTTTCCATCTGTCCACCCACCTGTGGTGTTTGTGTATGGTAACACTGTGTCCCGGGCTTTAGATAGTTACTTTCAGTTCACTTTCAACAATAATAACAAAATTTTATTTAGAATAATAGCGGTGTAATTCGCATACAGTACAATATTGAAACACTTCAGTTGCAAATGTACACCAAGATATCCTTTTATTTACCTAAAACTTACACATACCGAACCTATCTAAAGCCTGGGACACAGTGTTACCATAAGCAAACACCACAGGCGGGTGGACAGATGGAAAAGGACACAAGCAAATGTATGAAGATTAAAAAGGTAGAAAGCAACACAGATGGGGCTGAAAGAACAATGAAAGAAACTTTACTTTGTATTAGTGAGAAAGAACAGGAAACTGGAAGATCTTCATAAAAACTGGAAGATTTACTTAATAAAAGGGGGTCAAGAGTAGGACTAGAACCTTACTAAAGATACTATTAAAATAAATATTAAGTTTGCATTGTAAGCATTACTTAAGGTTCTTTGTAGCGTCGCTTCGCCCCCTAACTGCAACTCCTTTCATTCCTTTTATGTACCTCCATTGTTTCATAGTACAACTGTGAGGCTTTCCTACCAAATTCTTAAAATGTTAATAGCTTCAGATACCAATTTACCTGATAAGAATTAATGGAATGCCCATTAATACGTATACACACCATGACAGATGTAAAATCTTACTTGTGGTTAAGGTGAGGACCATGAGTAGAATGCTACATCCCAAGGCCCTTAACAAACTGAAATATTTGGAAAAGACATGAATTCCCATGAACTCATAGTCCCAATGGGATGCCTTATGCTGCACAGTACTGGACTAAGCACAGTCTGTGAGTTATCAGCTGAGGGTTCATTGTCATATCATGCACAGCCATACACTATCCACCTCTCCATTCTGGAAGCATCCAGGATGGATCCTAAGCAGAGTGAACATAACCTTGGGCATGAACCAAGGGAGCAGCTAGGACTGTACCAATGGCAACATAACCCAAGTAGTAGGTGGAAGTGCGCAGTACTACCAGGTTGAGTCAGTCCCTTCTATCACACAAGCGGTATCACAAGGGAAGAGTACTGAGCATATCCCTCATGAATAGAGACTCCCAATCCTCTCTGTCTCAGTGGCCTTCAGGTTGGGATGGGTGGAAAGAACAAAGGAAAAAAATTCCTGCTGTAGCAGTGAAGGCCCAGAGGACAACTCCTGATGGCACAAGGGTCCAAGCCAAAGTCAGGACCCCTCTTCAGGGAAAGGGATTCCTTATTAACCATATGGCTGACTCCAGAAACTCCACCAACAATACAGAAAATGCCAAACAGAAACATCAGTCGGTGCATTAATCCTAAATCCGAAGCAGCGCCTCAGTGGCCTGATGGTCATAGTCTTGGCCTGCCACCTCGGTGGCTGCGAGTTCGATTCTCTTGCCTCCCACTGAGGGGTTAGAGATGTGTATTTCTGGTGATAGAAGTTCACTTTCGACGTGGTTCGGAAGTCATGTAAAGCCGTTGGTCCCATTGCTGAATAACCACTGTTTCCATGCAATGTAAAAACACCATACAAACAAACAAACAAATAATAAATCCGAAGCAGAAGAGATGGTGTACTAATGCCAATATTAATGCCCCGGTAGTTAGACAGGAAATATACAATCTCCACAACTCTACAAACACCAGTTGGAACCAGGGAGGGTTAGGAGACAGGTCCTTCGGTAGACTGAGAGGGCAACCAGATATGACTGGAAAGGGACAATGGCACATGTGACAGTCATCACACAGCTCTCAGCTATCTTCCAACATCAGCCCATAGTGGAGGGTTTTAGACCATGTTAGACACATTTCAGATGAGACAGACTTTTAGTCAGGGAGGGTACCATCTTAAGGGGGCCGGCCGGCTAATGCCATTTTTTAAGGACAGGACTTTGATATTCATACCACTTAATAAAGTGACTTGGGACATCTCCAAACCGTATGTGATTTTCGCCTCTGACCTTCGGTTTTGTGATGCCAGAGTGATTTATCCCGAAAAATGATATTGTTATGATACAATAAAGTTTTATACATACTTACCTGCAGATATATACATAGCTATTGACTCTGTCTTCCCGACAGAAATTCGAATTTCGCAGCACGCGCTACAGGTAGGTCAGGTGATCTCCCTGCCTGCCGCTGGGTGGCAGGAATAGGAACCATTCCCGTTTTCTATCAGATTTTCTCTTCCACTTGTCTCCTGAGGGGTTGGGTGGGCGATTAATTGTATATATCTGCCCAGGCAAGTATATGTATAAAATATCTGCCAGGCAAAGTAATGTATAAAACTTTATTGTATCATAACAATATCATTTTTATACATTCAACTTACCTGTCAGATATATACATAGCTGATTCACACCATTGGAGGAGGGTAAGAGACGCAGACAGCTAATTACTGAATAGACCGGTAAACAACATACGTTGTAGGTAATAAATAAATAAAACCTTGGTTCCTATGTGTTTAGACGAAGGGTTGACTTCCTAGCTATTGCTAGGAGTCTGCTTCGTCTCAAGAGCCTCAGCGAGGATGTGACCTATTGCTAAGAGTTCTTGTAGATCTGTCAACGGGGTCTTATCCACTTACTCGACAGAATCTAATGGTCTTTTGTCAATGGGGTCTTATCCACTTACATGACAATACACCTGTGCCTAGTGGCATAATTAAGGAGCACAACACCGAACCCGATCACCTGATCCTAACACGAGGGTTTGTGCTTAATTTGAAAAGAGTTATCCCCAAACTCCTTTCAAACAACCCAAAGAAAAAACACTATGTTAAAATAAAATTTAACTCACTAGTTAAGGATCAGTGTCGGCTCCCTATCCCAGCAACGTATCTGTAAACACGTATAACCAAGAGAGAAGGATTTCTCGTAGGTCAACTTGACCTCCTTCATGTAATGGGAAGTCAACACAGAGTTGCATCTCCCGTAAGTGACAGCTAATATGTCCTCATGACATATTGTTAGGAAAGAACAAGAATTCATAAAAGCTCGCACTTCATGCGCTTTTAATTCTCAGCTGTGTGAAGGAATTATCAAGTTACTCACGAAGTGCTTTAGTGATCACACTTGTTTCAAAGAAGACCAGGGCTTTCTTTGAAATGGATCTGTTCTGGATAGAGCCTGGTTGGAGCATTGCGCCTGCTTGGCACCTCGCGCCTGCCTGTCCCTTGCGCCTAGCTGGCGCCTCACGCCTGCCTGGCGCTTGACGCCTGGTTGGCACCTAGCGCCACAGGCGCTTTTCGCCTGATTCCTGGCTGGCGCCTCGCGCCTGAAAGTAGCTTTGCGCCTGGCTCCAGACTGGCTCTTTTTGGCACCTGGAGCCTGGCTGGCTCCTCCCCACTTGCTTGAGCTTCGAGCTTGGTAGAGTCTTGAGGATGTCTGGTGATGTCCATATCGGAAGCTCTTATCTGTCCAATTTGTTCGCCTCTAGCGCACCTGCGCTAGGTTGGAGACCCGCTCTTTCTTTCTCATCAGACAATGGACAGTGTCCTTGGAACTGTCTGCCTCTGGCGTTTTTTATGCCTGTTTTTGGCATTTGGCGCCTAGTTGGCGCTACATTGTCCGAAAGTCCTGAACATCCACAATAGTTTATCAGGAGACTGGAGAAGGGGTGGAAGAAATTCTTCCACTTTGAGCTTTTGGCCTCTCCGGCAAGGGGAGGTGATTGTAGTCAGCTACATCCATTAGACGATAGGATATCTAACAGTACGAGAGATAAGAGTCTTCCTCCGAGGAGGATCCTTCTTGAGTACTTCCGTTGCTAACAAGATCTCTTCTTACATGTTGAGAGGTTCCTCGTTGCAGAATCTTCCCTATCCTTGTCCGAAGGAAGGGAAGGAGCTTGGAAGTCGAAGGAGACTCCGAGCTGAAATTGGGAGGACTCCTGATTTCTAGCACTTTATTGTATCCCTCTGAATACCTTCTGGGAAGCATTTCGAGCCCTCATCGCATCCCAAAGACTCTGTAGGCAAACGTCTAAACCATTATCTGTAGATGAAAACGTAAGTATCCTGCCTGGACGACGGAACCTCTATCTGAAAGCGTTGAGTCAGGAATAGAGGGTTTTAGTTCTTTTACCAGCCATACTATGCTGGCAAGAACCCATAGCCCAGTATCCATAGAGTCTGATGCGAGACTCCAATGCACAAAAAATTCACTTGTCTTCTTGGTCGCTTAGGACCAAGAGAAACAAAGAATTACCTCATAAAATCCCCCAAAGAAGTTTAACAAGGAGCAGTTCAATCTTGTCGGAACACAGAATCTGAGGTCCAAAAGAGGATGATTTATAATCCCCTTAATAGTAATGAACTAGGAGAAGGAGGGGTGTGCAGGACTCAAGAGACTCTCCGAATTCATGCAATAAAAGGGTGCTAAGGTCTTGTAATCTGAAAGACCTGCACCCTCATTGACTTCCTAGTCTGATATATCTTTGTCCCATAATGTTGGGAGAAGAATGAATCACCTGAGGAGAGCGCCTCTCTTCACAAGGTGAAGGGCTTTAAGCAGTAACAGCCCCATCCTGACAAGGTTACGTTCACATGTGCGACATCTTGAGTACCTGGCAGGTGAAGGATGATCCTGCAAAAAACGTCTCTCCAAATCAAACCATCCTGACAGAGATGAAGACGCTTATGCGACCACTAGAGTCCCTGTCATGAGAAGTTTGTTCTTGCTAGAAATTTCCCACAATCTCAGTCCATCCTGACACGGGCAACGGCCGCCTGTACGACAACTTGTGTCCCTGTCAGGAAACAACTGATCTTGTGACAAATCTCAAAGAGGAGACTCTTGGTGAATTCTATCTCCAAACACGAAGAAGCTGGAGATCCTGGAGCCTGGCGCCTGGTTGGCGCCTGGCTGGCGCCTGGGTGTCGCCTGGCTGGCGCCTGGCGCCCTTCTGGCGCCTGGTTAAGCAGCCTTGTCCGTGTTAATCCACTTGATATCCTACTCATGTCGTATTGGGGTATCATATAAGATCCCGAAGATCTTAATTCTCTGCTATCTCTAATTCTCCTTGTAGAGACAGAGTATAGCCTTTTACTGCATTATTGATAGCAGATATATACAAAGGTGATTCTTCCCTCTGAAAGGGAAGAAAAACCCCCCATGTGGTTCACAGAGGTATCGGAAGAGGACAGTTTCCCCATTCCATCTAGCACGATCTGGAGCATTTCTATGTCTTTACCATGACTCTTGTCTTTTACCTTGAAAAAACTCCTCTAATTCATGTCTTCTTCTGGTCAGTCTGCACGTAGACTGACTCAGAGTGGAGAGGTTTTTCAGGTCTATTTATAACAGATTCTGATAGAATATCCAGATACTCTTGGAAAAGCCTTACGAAACATGCTGTGAGAAGAACGTGACTTCTGTGAATCCAACCTCTCTAAGGCCAAAATGAGGCATTCATCCTCTCTTCCTTTGACGCCCATTTATCTCAATATCTGTTAAGAATTTATAACTAGGGGAAAAAAGACTAAAGTTTATTCCCCTTTTTTAAATTAAAGATGGCGTATATTGCTACCTCTCTTGGTTCGAGGAAAAGGAAAGCAGTCTATAGGAAGCCTGCTCGTCTTCTACTTGCGAAGAGATCTATGAAGAAGATTTTCCACAGGTTCTCACAACTCTTTCCAATAAATGTTAGACATACGTTAACAGTTATTCATCCTTCGAATCGAGAAGGTTCTCACGGACATACCATGCAAAAATCTTGCATCGAACCTCTTAAGGATCGTTAACGTTTCGTGTCTGTTTTCCAAATAGGTTCTCTTTTGTTAACGCGAACAGGGGCGAAAAAAGGGATTTTGACGTAAGGAAAAATCTATTTCTGGGCGATTGGCTCGTGTCGCCAGCGAAATATCCTTTAATCTATTATTTCTAGGTAAATGTACTAACACATACCAGAGAATAAATAAAATAAAGAAAAAGGTCAGTATAACTGACTCGCATCCGCCTGCCCCAGAGGGTGTCGGTATGAACACTAGGCGAGTGAGACCACTACCACGAGCCAAATGCCAATAGAAATCTCCCACTACAAAAACCCTCCAAGAGGGGAGCCGACCCACAGAGTGAGCAGCTCGTACTACTACTACTACTCCATCCCATGCTGCCGACTGCTGCGCCCTGCCTCTGGTGGCCATCCTGAAGTTAGCAGACAATCTTGGGCGAAGGGATGGGTAGGGTGGGATTTCGCTGGCGACACGAGCCAAATCGCCCAGAAATAGATGTTTTTCCTTACGTTCAAAATCCCTTTTTCTGGGCGCAGCTCGTGTCGTTGCGCGAAATCGTACCAGAGAAATAGCACAAGATTGTAAACAAAAGTAAATCAGAATAGGTCTCAAATAAAAGATAAAATATATATAAAGAGAATATAATTGCTAAAAGATACATATACACAGGGGTATAAAATTATAAATATGCTTAAATTACCCTTAAATCTAATCATGTTTGTTAACATAAGGTAATTTACATATATACAGGTAAAATGACTTACATGTATCAAATGATATCTGTGTAACAGCATGTATCAAAAGAATAATAGCAATTAATATAAATAACCAACGATAATAATATATAAAGGAATGTATATGACTTAATATACAAAACCCGTAACCATTATAATATGATGTATCCCTTAGCATAAAAATAAGGGGAAACATCCATGAGATCAATGTTTATAATCATTTGTGAGTGTCCCTAGCCAGACAATAAGGGGCACCCATTACACTATCATAAAAGCCACTAAGACCAAGGTGAATGCAAAATGAACAAGGTAGGAATAGACGAACTTTGGGTGAGGCAGGTAAAAGAAAGGAGGACTGAATCTTCTACTACAAATTAGCTAGAGTCAGGGGAAACTATGTTACCCGCTGCTACTGCTGGGAATTTCAGAGCTTCCAAGGATTTAAGGTAGTGACGTTTGAACACTGTCGGCGATTTCCATCCAGTAATAACTTTTTCAACTCATCGAAGTTCATATGTTGGAAATAATTAATTGAGGTGGCTACTGCCCTGACATCATGTGCTTTCGGGAAAGAATCAGGATTGGCTTGCTTAATAAAGTACAGGATTTGCTGCCTGATGCCTTTAATGGATAAAGTTCACCTTTTTCCCTCTTAAAGAGGGGACCCGATGAAGATGAGGAGGTCCTGGACAGAAAGGCTCGTAAGGTTAAAACTGGGCAAAGGGATACATCTTGTGGAAGGGGCAGTACCTTCCAAGGTTCCCACCACATCAAAGGATCTTCATTCTTTGCTAAAAAGCTACGTTCCGGAGAAAGTAGGACTTCCCCTGTGGGAAGGAATTGAATATGATCCGGGTCCCTGGATAGAGCCGACAGTTCTGAAATTCTTGCTCCTGAAGCTAAGCTTAATAAAAATAGGGTTTTTCTTAAGAGCATTATAAACGAGCATGTGTCATTATCGGTTTCGGAAGCCAGTTTTAGAACATCGTTTAAGAACCATGAAACTGACGTAGGCCTTACAGAAGCCTAAGCCTAGCACATGCCTTAGGAATAGACGAGAAGTAGGAATCCGTCAAGTCTATGTTGAATCCAAATTGAAATATCTTTTTCAAAGCTGACTTGTTTGTCGTAATCGTGCTAGCTGTCTAAACCTTTTTCAAATAAGGATCTGAAAAAGGGATATAAGCTGAATTAACTGTCATGATTCTAATATCCGATTCTCTCAGGAAGATTGCCAACTTTTTGACAGCAGCATCATACTGTCTCAAAGTTGAATCCCTTTTATCGGATTCCAAGAAGAGAATATTCTGAGGGTCAATATTCGCATCTCTTTTTGCCGCAAACTTCATGAAATCCATAAAGTTAGGGTTTTGAGAATCCCTGAGGAAGCGAACACAGTCTTCGTTTGTACTGACTGGGAGAGCTTGGGACTGGGGATCCGAAGAGGACGAAGGCCCAGCTCCAAAATTAGAGGATACCAGTTGCTCTTCGGCCAGTCTGGGGCTACTAGAGCCACTTGACCCTTGAATGTCCTGAGTTTGTTCAATACTTTCATGAGGAGATTCACTGGAGGGAAGACATAAATCTTCTCCCAGTTGTTCCAGTCTAGAGCCAGGGCCTCCGTGGCATAGGCCAGAGGGTCCAGGTTTGGGGGCTACATAACACGGTAGTTTGTGGTTCGCTTGGGATGCGAAGAGATCCACCTGTAGCCCTGGGACTCTTTGAAGGATCCATTGGAACGAACTGTTGTCCAGTGACCATTCCGACTCTAGGGGTACTGATCGGGATAGGGCGTCTGCTATGACGTTTCTCACTCCAGCTATGTGAGTGGAGGAAAGATGCCAACTGAACTTGTCTGCCAGGGAGAAGATGGCTACCATGACGTGATTTAGATGACGTGACTCTTGGAGCCTCCTCTGTTTATACAATGTACTACCACTGCGCTGTCCAGGACTAGCTTTATGTGGGAGTACTTTGGTGGGCGTAACCTTTTTAGAGTCAAGAACACTGCCATTGCCTCCAGACGTTTATATGGAACTGACGGAACTGAGGTGACCAAGTCCCTTGAACCTTTTTGACCTGGGAATACCCTCCCCAGCCGCTTAAGGACGCGTCTGTGTGGATGGTGATCCCTGGTGGAGGGAACTGATTTTGTGGGGTACTGACATTGACAAATTCTTGACTCTCGCCCACGCCGAAGTCGATTCTTTAGAATCAGAGGCACTGAGGATAGTTTGTCCCTGGACCTGACATTTGCTCGCGAGCGCCAGATTCTGGTTAGGTCTTTCAGTTTGGCTTTCATTAAGACGTTCGTCACTGATGCAAACTGGAGAGAACCCAGGATCCTTTCCTGAGCTCTCCTTGACGCTAGTTTGTGACTTAGAAATTGCTTGACTGACTTCGCTATTTCTTTCCTTTTGGTTGATGGAATCGACAGAGTGTGGGAGGATAGATTCCATTGAATGCCCAGCCACTGAAAGTCTGACTCTGGATGTGAGTCTTGATTTGGACCTGTTTATCTTGAAGCCTAGATATTCCAGGAATGAATCACTTTCAGTGTAGCTCGGTTTGCATTCCTCGACTGTGGGGCCCAGATCAACCAATCGTTCGAGATACGCTACTACCATAATCCCTTGTGATCTGAGTTGTTGCACTACCACTTCCGCTAGCTTCGTGAACACTCTGGGTGCCACGTTGAGTCCGAATGGAACTACCTTGAAGGAGAATGTCTGGTCTCCTATCTTGAACCCAGATACGGAACGGAAGTGTCTTGCAATAGGGATATGATAGTAGGCGTCTGTAAGATCGATAGAGGTGGTGACGGCCCCACGGGAAGTAAGGTCCGCACCTGTGAGATCGTGAGCATCTTGAACTTGTCGCAGCGGATGGCTAAGTTTAAGCGGGACAAGTCTAAGATTACCCTTCTTTTTTGTGAGCCTTTCTTTGGCACGTCTGAACAAGCGACCTTGAAATTTTAATCTCTTGACTCTCGCTATAGCTCCTTTCTGAAGGAGGTCCTCCGCGTACTCTGTCAATTCTTTGGAAGGAAGTTGACGGAAGGACTGGCTGGAGGTGGGTTCGTCAACCAGCTCAACCCAGCCTTTTGACACTATGCTCTGAGCCCATTGGCTGAAGTATTCCACCGGTGGCGAAAGTGAAACAGCCTCCCTCCTACCTGAAGTTCTTCATTGGTTCTGGTAACCGCCTCGGCCTCCTCTGAAGTGCTTTCCCCTATTAAAGGGGCCTCCCGATCCTCTCCCACGAAAGGACCGCTTACCTCTGCCTCCCTTACCCGAGCGGTCATACTTCTGTGAAGCTTGACTCTCGAAGGTTTGATTGTAAGCTGGAGAGATGGCGTAAGAGGTGGAGGGATGAGGCTGAGGGGATATTCACATAAATTGGCTGTGATTGACCTTTAGAAGTGGAGGGTTGGGCTGTCTGCACTAACGGTACCGCTGAAACTGTTGAGAAAAGCGTGGTTGCTTTTTCTGGTAAGGTTGGAAACGCCTGGGTTTCCTTTGTCCCTTACCTTTAGCTGTCAGGTCTTGCCTCCTCCTTAGCCGTAAGGCCCCAACGGTCCTTAAGGCTCTGGTTCAACCTCGTAGCCTCTGACTGGACTTCCTAACCATAGCTTCTGGGAAGAGATCTGCTCCCAGATGCTAGACGAGAGTAACCTATTCGGTTCATGCCGAATGGTTGCCTCTTGTAGGACATGCTTCCTACAATTCGTCCGAGCAGTGGCAAACTCAAACATATCTGACTGTACCGTTTGAGTCAGGGCTTTGGTCATGAGCTTAAAAATCGGTTCTGATCCATAAGCCATGGTTGCTACCTCAGACATAGCCATAGATTGATCGATCTGGCTAGTCGCGATTTTGCGTCAAATTCAGCCTGAATAAGGCTATCTGGGAGCCTGGGTAGCTTTTCACCAAACTGCTCCATAGCACAGTCCGGTTATTGAGTTTGCCAGCTGAGAATGAGGTTCGGCAAGTCTTCCCACAATTCTCCAACTGAAGGGAGCAACGGAGATGTGGGATCTGCTTCCTTCAACTGCGGTATAGGTTCCCCCTTCTGGGCCGCTGGGATGGTCGACCTCGCGATCTTGGTTAGGAACGGGAGCGGGGTACTCTCATCCATTGTGAAAATGGTTAAAGGGACTCCTTAAACGGTTGTATCTTGGTATTAGAACAATCCATGTCCTCTAAACACCTGAGCCATTCTCTCTGAGCCTGGTCACGTGAATAAGAGGACTGTCTCCTTAGGTACCCTATCGTCCCGAACCATAGCCGAAGGTGTGAGCCTTGCGTAGCCTATGAACGGTAGGTCTGGAGGTCTTCCGGGTATGAAACAGTCGAAGTCCTCTATTCTTCGAGTCCCAAATTCCGGTATAGAGATGAGACCGTCCTGGAAGGGGGCGTATGACGCTACTCTCCATGGGTTGTTCATAGAGAACGGAGGTAGTGAGTCATACGGAGGAAGCTGAGTTCCACTTGTGTTGGAAAGTGGAGGAGAGGCTAGAGGAGTTCTCTCAGCCCGGCTATAATGGAGTCCTGGGAAGTAATCCTATCCGACAGACTGAGAGATCATTTGTTCCATGCTACTCTTTAGGGACCCAACCAGGTCGCCCACCTGTTGCAACAGGCCAGCATTGGAGTCCAAAGCCGGAGCTGCTGCGGAGGTGGAGGGGAGGCTCTGAATTGGAACCAATGGTAGCGGAACTGGTGACTCTGCCGGAGTGCGAGATCTCTCTCTGGAGGATTTACTCCTCGAGGACTTAGAGCCGGAGCTAGAAGCTTTAGACAGTCTGCTCCGGGATTCCCAGCCGGAGACTTACGGGAAGAGGATGAAGCCGAAGTCGTCTTCTTAGACGACGACGACGTCTTAGTCAAGGTCATCACTTTAGCTTGACCTAGGTCTAACCGAAGCGTCAGGAGGAGAATATATTTCGTCACCCGTAAAGCCTTGGAAGGATGGAGAGGTTGCAGGGGTAGAAGAAACAGTCACGCCCAAGGGTGATCCTTGGGTGTCCACCTTACCTACCTCGACCAACAGGTCGTCTATACCTACCATAGGTTCAACATTAATATCCAGGGTCGCGACATCCGTAGAGATATCCTGGTCTTGATCAGTTAATGAGCAGCCAGCTGTTGTTGGATGAAGGCGATAGTCGGAGCCGCATCTACCGGGTCGACGTATCCTGTCGCCTTGCCTCCGGGGAAGATTAATAATGCCAACCGCTTCTCCAGGATGTAGGGCTGTCCCTTAGCGGCGTTTTTTTTTTCCCAAAACCCGCCGACCCAGGCCCGCAGGGTAGCCCAGTGCGGTAATCCCTTACTGCCGGCGCCTGGAAGAGAGGGCGTAGTTTAGATTTAAGAGTCACTTAAAACTAAAACTTAAAGTATAACTTAACTAGATGCCTTAAGTTAAAGTAAATGATGAAAACTTAAGCACTAAAATAGAAGCGGAGCAGCTACTGGAGATGGAATACTTACCCCTTCCAAAAGCTGGCTCACCAGATCGTACATATGGTACACTCTCATGGTACCAGACCTGGATGTCCCCGTGCGGAGTCGCGCATGAGCATGGGACCGGACAAACTTCGTGTCCACATGGGTCCTGAAGTGTGGCGGAACATCCCGGATGCTCACAGTTTTGGTGGCCTGTAAGTGGGAAGACACATGAGTATCTTAAAAAACATCACTTACAGACTAAGGGACAGAAGAACTCCGTTGCATGCGGGGGGCGGAGCTCGGAAAAAATTTGGGCATAACCCCTCCCTGCATCGCCTGAAGTAGGCTATAATCCCGGAGAGATCCGCGGTAAAACATGTAAGGGAGGGGGGATGGTTTAAGGTACTTAAGATAAACTTATAGATAACTTCTTAAACCTAAAATACAAGCGAACCGGACTAAGTCCAGTGCGTAGCGGAGTGTAGTAACTCAGCAATACGGTAAGGTTAGCAGAGACACACTGTATGCTCCGGTCCACTCTACTGGGTGGACTAACATCTTTCCGCTGGATACCAGGACTCCGATCAGGAAGGAGCCCTAGTAAGGTGGGAAAGGCGAGAAGACATACAGGCTCGAGCTAGCCCGGAGCGACAAGGTAGCGCGGAGGGGGGGAAAGGCCAGCACCCCCCACTACGTACCACCCGGCCGGACCGAGAAGCCGGAGAGGTCGAGACCAGTCTGGGTCTGTCCCGACTCCCTAGCCCCTCCGCCTGAGGGGAGAGAGGGAGGCAGGCTCGGGTATGTGGAGCGAGTGGGCATGAACGACCGACCCACCCCCGCCCGACTCTATGGAAGAGCGAAGAGGGGGGGGGAAGTGTGACTGGACAGGCGTCTGGCTGTCCCGTGATCACGAAGTGACCACGAGGCGGTAAGACCAAATACACAACTAAGGCTAGGACAACCAACTGATCAGAGAGATGCTATCGGGAAGCCAAACTGAACTGAAAAGCGGTAGCATATAGGCCCACTGGGCCAAAACCAACTGATCAAGAGATGCTATAGGGAAGCAACCGAACTGATGAGCGGTAGTATAGGCTCAATGAGCCGAGACTAGGCTAAGCCAGACGCCTAACTAACCTAACTATAACAAAATACACAGTATAAATAAATAAAAATGAAAGAAAGAAAGCAATATAGCAGGAGAAAAAATCCAGGAGTGTACGACTAACAACCGAAGGCAAGTCTACCACTCAAAGCTAGTCAGAGGCCGATACTAAGAACCTGGACTAGGGTCTGGATAGAAGAAGCCTACATAAGGTAAAAATACATGCATGCATGACACCTGAGTAGACCGTACCCTAAGTTAAGGCGATAATAATATAGAGCGTCATAAATAAGGGATGTTCTAGGTATGGGAGACCAAGAACGAACCCACCACGAGGCAGAACCATGCTGCCATGCTTCCGACCCCGAGATCGTATTATATACTAAAAACGGCAAATACTGTCTCAGGGCCGGAAAAAACCAACTAACCGTAAATACTGAGTACTTAACTTAGCTGCTGCGATAGCTGCACGCCTCCTTATAGATAATCCAATGAAAGGGCACAAAAACACAGAGAGAAAAATAACACGTGTGACTCGTGTGCGCTAACTGAAAAGGATGGCCACCAGAGGCGCAGCAGTCGGCAGCATGGATGGAGTAGTAGTAGTACGAGCTGCTCACTCTTGTGGGTCGGTCCCCTCTTGGGAGGGTTTTCTTTTTGTAGTGGGAGATTTCTATTGGCATTTGGCTCGTGGTAGTGGTCTCACTCGCCTAGTGTTCATACCGACACCCTCCTGGAGGGTGAGCGAGTCAGTTATACTGACCTTTTTCTTTATTTTATTTATTCTCTGGTATGTGTTAGTACATTTACCCTAGAAATAATAGATTAAAGGATATTTCGCGCAGCGACACGAGCTGAGCCCAGAAAAGAGATTCTCGATGCTCTTTGCGATATGAGAGAGTGGTGGAATTGGCACTAAGTGATTAAAATAAATTATTTCATCGTTCCTTGTAAGCGACCCCCTTTCCGATTAAATGGGTAACGAAAATCAGGAACGAAATCTTGCCGTTACCGAGCCTGCTGTCCGAGAGGCTACTGGACTCTTAGGTTAATAACTCGCTAAAACGAGAAAATATCTTGGATGTGTCTTCTGGCGCATTGCGCCAGGCTGGCGCTTCTGGCGCAATTTGCACCAGGCTGGTGCTTCCTTCTAATTTCTTTTTATTTTTAGGTATGTGCCAGAAACATCTGTGCCTTTATGGTACCCGACATTCCGTTCTTAGTAAGAAAAAACTTTTATATACGTAGTATAGTCCATTCAGGGAAACAACTTCTGCCACTAAGAGAATGTTTCCCATCCGACTCATCCATCTTCTCTTGAGCAATATCTGATTCTAAAAAGGTTGTGTGCGTTTCTCGAAAGGATGAGAGAATTATATTATATCGTGCTCTGCCGTATTAGAATCGTTTATAATACTGACACATTGGTGGTAACAGCATTAATCTAGGAAACCTTTGTAAGGATACTAGGAATTCTGTAGTTAACCTCGGTATGTGCATAAGACTTGACCATACCGTAGTCTTAAAGTGAATTCTCTACTACATTCATCTTCTCACTAAGCATGTACTCTAATAAGCCATGCTTTCGTAAGCATGAGAGCATTATATAATATAGTGTTCTGCTGCATTAGAATCCTTTAATGTTACCTACGGTAAACAGCATTGAAAGGTTGTAATATCTTCCTTATTGAAAGCTTCTTAGCAAAAGGCAGACAATATTTATTTATGTTTGCTTAACTATCCCTCAATCCGAGGCTAAGACTGCGATTGTAGGGGTGAGATACGGTTAGTTATTCCATCCCGCAGGAGAGAGAGATGTAACCGACCGCTCATGACCGAGAACTAGATGGTACTGCGTTGGTCTAAGCGATAGCAGTCTCCGTTAGCCGTCTGGCCTTACTCTTCCAGAGTTGCCAGCTACTCCATTCAATAAAGGAATCTTATAAAATTATTATCGAACTTCAGGAAGTTCTTATTAATGCATATTTAAGCGAAACAAGACTTTGATAAATCTAGAAGCTAAGTAGGTGTTGTCTTAACAATCCCTTTAAGCGTAGTCCTTCCTAGGAAATTCCTGGAAGGATACTGGTAATTGAGTTGCTCAACCAAAGAAGGTAACTACGGTATGTGCTTATGATTTGACCGTATCGTATTCTCATACAGCAGATACTCTACTACCTTCTTTCCCTGCCGAGGCAGATAGAGAAAGGAAAAATTTTTACTATCTTCGTTCTTTTCGTTAATAGAACAATAGAAAAGAGCATATATATCTCCTTAAGGAAGGAAGTTAATCCAGGAACTCTTTAAATCTTCGTGATTTCCTCATAAATCGCGGAAGAGACAGAATTCCTGTTCATCTCTAGGGTTTACGGAAGGAAGTAGATATTTCCTATCCGCCATCATACCCAAACGTCGATGAGATTCTTATTAAGAAAACTCCCAAAGCTCTTGCCTCTTCATAACGAGGGAAGAGCATGAATGAAGGAGAGAGTCCGCATTGAGAGGAACTGCCAAACACAGGAGTCTTCTGAATAATGAAAAATGGCTTCTCTTAGTATCAGAATCCTTCTGACAAAAGTGACGGCCGCCTGTGCGACATCTTGCACCTTTGCCAGGGGAAAGTTGCTCAAGTTAAAAACTCAAAGAGGAGCCTCGCGATTGACCTCTCTCTTATAAGAAGATTTGGAATATTCTGGCGCCTGGCTCCTTGCGCCTAGCGCCTGGATAGTTCCGCACGCCTGGAATGTTCCGCACGCTAGAAAGGAGACTCGCTCCTGGAACGTTCCGCTTGCGTGGAAGGTCCCGTGCGCCCTGATAGTTCAGAGCGCCTACTAGGCTCCTTTTAGAAGGAGCCTCTTGCCCGGAAACGTTCAATGGAAGGATCGTTCTGATTGCCACTCTACTATAAGGCTCCTTGCTCTAGCCGTCTGTTTTTCTGGCGCAATTTGCGCCAGGCTGGCGCTTCATCTCTTTGAAGGCGCCTTGCGCCAAGAAAAATGTTCTGGAACGCAGCTCGCGCTCAGTTGCTGGAACGCGGCTCGCGTTTGGTTGTAGGAACGCAGCTCACGCTAGTCTGTTGGAACGCGGCTCGCTGCTGGCTGTTGGAACGTGGCTCGCGCTTGCTTGCTGGAACGCGGCTTCCTGGCTGGCTCTCGCTCAGTGTTCTCTTAGTTTTCAGAGAACGCGCTAGATCGTCCGAACTCCAAACATGTACAGTCTTCGTCTTTTCGGATGTAAGATGAAGAAACGGAAGAAGAGACGCACTTTTAAGGATGCCTTTCCAAACGGCCAAAATCCTTAGGCAAGTTCTGGGACGCCTCTACAGAACCTGACAAGGGGACGCCTGACCGGTGGGGATTCTCTGAAACCTCCTTACAGCTTTCGACATTCCTTCTCCTCTGGGCTTGGGAGCTTGAAAGAGGTCTAGGCCTGAGAGCGAGACAGAGCCGATCAGACGCACCCTCCACTGCAATGGGGAACACTAGCAATCACTTCTTACCCTTTAATAGCTCGCATTTTGAGCCACAATCCTTGTCTTCAAATTGCAATTATGAATATGAAGTTTCTGCGAATTAAGAAGGTGATGAGGATGCAACACTACTAGTACTGTTAATACTCTAACTGCTCGATAGTACGAGTATCCAAAAAACTTCTAAAGGAAGCGTATCTAGTTACATGCTTTACTGACTTCCCTAAAGTAGGAAGTCAGTTTATTTCACCTCAATCAATTCTACTTATTACACGTATCAATGAATAAATATTAATATTTCCCTTTCTTGCAAACTGTGAGTGTCTACCGACAATTTCGGTAGTTACACGTTATATATTCTTCGAAATTTTTTCGAAGCCAAATTCATTAAAAAGTTAATAAAAGCGTATGCCAAGCCAAAGGCCCAGTACTTCCCTGCAAAAGACAGCCCAGAAGATCGATGGCGATGAAACACGAAAATCAAGTCAGGAGGTACCGCAAATGATATGTTATGATACAATAAGTTTTATACATACTTACCTGGCAGATATATACTTAGCTATTTGACTCCGTCGTCCGACAGACATTCGAATTTCGCGCACACGCTACCTGTAGGTCAGGTGATCTACTTACCTGCCGCTGGGTGGCAGGACTAGGAACCATTCCCATGTTCTATCATATTTTTTTTCTATACCGCCTGTCTCCTGAGGGGAGGTAGGGTGGGTATAATTTTGTATATATCTGCCAGGTAAGTATGTATAAAACTTTATTGTATCATAACAATATCATTTTTATACATTTAACTTACCTGTCAGATATATACTTAGCTGATTCACACCATTGGAGGTGGACAGAGACAGCTAAATACAGAATCAAACAGGAATCACAACTATCGTTGTAGGTAATAAATAAATAAAACCTTGGTTCCTACCTATTTAGACTGAAGACTTCATGAATACAATCCAGGAGTCTAGTCAGTCTCAAGAGCCTCAGCGAGATATTGATCTATGGCTAAGAGTTCTTGTGGTTCTGACAAAAGGGGTCTTACCCGCTTACTTGGTAGATCCTCGAAGGACTACGTCAATGGGTGCTTATCCACTTACTTGACAAGACCTATACAAGGAGCACAACATCGATCCCGATCACCTCAACCTATCCATGTTTAGTTCTAAGATTGCAAGAAGTTATCCCCTAACCTCTTGCAAAACAACCACAAAACTCGAATCAACCAAACATTGCGTAACAGCAAAGTACAAAAATGAAAATAAAATTTTTAAAAAAATTGTTTGTACAATCTAGCCAGTAGACGTCTCTTGATTCCACCCCACTGATCCAACTAGGACGCCCGTGCGCCACCGAGCATACTAATCAGCAGAAAAAACCCAACACAACTCGTCTCATCAAGGTAGATCTATGTACTATCAAAAATTAGAACAAATACAAATTTTTAAATTTTTCTAAGGATCGTTATGTGCTCCCAGCCCCAGCACTGTACTGGCTGATACAAAAGGACCCAAGAGAAACACTTTTCATATGTTACTTTACGTCCTTGAGATAGTGCGATGCGAACACTGAATTACACCTCCAGTAAGTCGCATCCACAATGTCTTTTAAAGACATGTTCTTCTGAAATGCTAATGAAGTGGCTACCGCTCTAACCTCATGAGCCTTCACTTGGAGAGTCCTGAAAGAGTCTTCAGTGCAGTTATTATGAGCATCCGTAATAATGCTCCTCACAAAAAATGCTAATGCATTTTTTGGACATGGGTCTACTAGGATCCCGAACTGCGCACCACAGGCTTTGTTTACATCCGTTGAGTTCATTCTTCTTCTTTAAATAGAACTTCAAAGCTCTAACCGGACATAAAGATCTTTCTAATTCCTCTCGTACTAGATTTGAAAGTCCTTTAACTTCAAAACTCTTTGGCAAGGGTTTTTGAAGGGTTCTCGTTCTTGGCCAGAAACAGAGTCTGGAAAGAACAAATTGCCGCATCACTCTTAAATCCTACTCGAGAATCTAGAGCGTGTATTTCACTAATTCTCTTCGCAGTCGCTAACGACAACAAGAAAATACATTTTCTCGTTAGATCTCTAAACGACGCGTTGAGAGGAGGTTCAAATCTACTAGATGATAGAAATCTCAAAACTACATCTAGGTTCCAGTTAGGAGTGCGAGGAGAAAAGGTTTAGAGGTTTCAAAAGATCTAATAAGATCGTGGAGATCTTTTATCTTCTTGCAATTCTCAAACCTCTGTTTCGAAATACGGCGAGAAAGCATACTTCGATAACCTTTAATGGTAGAAACTGATAATTTTGATTGTCTTACCCAAGGAAATCAAGAAATCAGCTATGTTGGTCACAGAGGTATCGGAAGAGGACAGTTTATTCTTCTTACACCATCTTCTAAAAACATCCCATTTTGATTGGTAGACCCGAATAGTTGAAGATCTCCGGGCCCTAGCAATTGCTTTTGAAGCTTTGCTTGAAAAGCCTCTCGCTCTGACAAGTCTTTCGATAGTTGAAAGGCAGTCAGAGCGAGAGCGGGGAGGTTTTGATGGTACCTCTCGAAATGGGGTTGTTTGAGAAGATCTCTCCTGTGTGGAAGAGATCTTAGGAAGTCCACTGTCCATTCCTGTACCTCTGTGAACCAATCTTGAGACGGCCAAAAGGGAGCGATGAGTGTTAGTCTCGTCCCTCTTGATGCCGCAAATTTTCTTAACACCACTCCTAACATTTTGAAGGGGGGAAAGGCGTAGGCATCCAGGCCTGACCAGTCCAGCAGCATGGCGTCCACCGCTATCGCTCTCGGGTCTTCCACTAAGGAGCAAAAGTTCTCTATCCTTCTGGATAGGTAGGTGGCGAATAGGTCTATATGTGGACTGCCCCACAGGGACCACAGAGCTTGACACACCTGAATGTGAAGGGTCCATTCTGTGGGGAGAACTTGGTTTAACCTGCTTAGCCTGTCCTGCTCTGATGTTCTTCTTCTCCTTTCACGAATCTTGTGAGAAGAGTCACCTTCTTTTCTTTTGCCCAATACAACAGCTCTTTTGCTATATGGAACAGAGAAAGAGAGTGAGTTCCCCCTTGTTTCTTGATATAGGCCAACGCTGTGGTGTTGTCCGAGTTGACCTGTACCACTTGACCTAAGACCTCTGTCTCGAAGGCTTTTAGAGCCAGAAGAACAGCATAAAGTTCTTTGGAGTTTATATGCCAGTCTTGCTGATCCTTCCTCCATTGGCCTGATACTTCTTTTTGTTTTGTCCCTAGAGTCGCTCCCCATCCCTTCTCTGAAGCGTCTGAGAACAAGATTAGGTTTGGGTTCCGAACTTCTAGTGACAAGCCCTCGTTCTTTTCTAATGGAAAAATCCACCACTTCAGATGATTCTTTACTTCCAGAGGAATAGTGAGTGTCTGAAAGTTGCCCGTTTTTTCCAACTCCAAATTCTTCTTAGGAAGAATTGAAGAGGGCGTAGGTGGAGTCCTTCCTAGCGAAATGAACTGTTCTAGTGAGGAAAGGGTTCCCAGAAGACTTAACCACTCCCTCACCACCAAACTCCGTTCTTTCTCTAGGAAGCTCGAGATTTTCTGTAATCCCGAGCAATCCTTTACCTGGGACGGAAAAGCCCGAAAACCCTGAGAATCCATCCGAATCCCCACAAATAGACTAAGTTCTGACTGGGGATCATCTAAGATTTCTCGAGGTTCACGAGTAATCCTAACGTCTTTGCTAGGTTCAAAGTAGACTGTAGGTCCTCCAAACACAGTTTCTCCGACTTGGCCCGGATTAGCCAATCGTCGAGATACATTGAGATGTTTTATCCCTTCTAAATGAAGCCATTTGGCCACGTTCGCATCAGATACAATGAATACCTGAGGGGCGTCGATAGGCCGAAGCACAAGGCCCTGAACTGGAAGATTTGTCCTTTGTACAACAAATCTTAGATATTTTCTTGACGATGGGTGAATCGGAACATGAAAGTAAGCATCCTGAAGGTCCAGGGATACCATCCAATCTCCCGAATGTAGGGAAGACAGAACTGAGCTGAAGTCTCCATGGAGAACTTCTTTTTCTCCACATACCTGTTCAGGACGCTTACATCTAAGACGGGTCTCCATCCACCCCCCGAAGCCTTTGGAACCAAGAAAAGGGCGTTGTAAAACCCCGGGGAGAATGGATCCTGCACTAGCTCTATTGCATTCTTGTCCCTCATCGAAACCACACCGTCTGAAGGAGAGTCTCGTTCAATCCAGGGTCCTTGTAACTCGTCGACAATCCTTCGGAGATGTTGCCAAAGGAGGTCTGTCTACGAAGGGAATGAGTACCCCTTCTGTAGGACAGACAGAGTCCATGGGATCTGCTTCTCTTACGGTTAGGACCAGGCCTCCAGAAAGTATTGAAGTCTGGCCCCTACCTGTGCTTGGAGGACATGGCTGCTATTTGCCTCTTTTTAAAAGAGCGGAAGGAAGACCTCCCTCGCTTGATCGAGTTGAGGGGGGCTCCACAAAAGGCACCACTGGAGTACGAGCCACCTTCTTCTGAGTCGAACTGCAGGTCTAATTTTCTTTGTAGATTGTACAGAAGGTCCTGCGTAGCCTTTTCTGACAGGAATCTCGAAACATCCTTCACTAAAGATGAAGGAAACAGATGTTCTGACAGAGGTGCGAATAATAGAGCGGACCTCTGAGAAGGAGAAACTTCCTTTCATCAGAAAGGAACCTGTAAAGAGAATCTTTTCTTTTTTTTAAACATTCCAGATCCACCAAAAAGTGCCGCCCAACTCAACCAGAAACCGATCTTGCACAGCCTTATCCATGCAAGATAGGACACTGGTGCCAAAAGTTTCTGGATCAAGACAAATCTGGCTCACTCGTCTTCTTAGCCAGCACCCCAAGAGACCAATCCAAGAAGTTGAACACCTCTAAGACGTGAAAAATTCCCTTAAGGTGCTGATCTAATTCCGACATACTCCAGGAAGCCTTTGCTGAATTGAGAGACTGTCTTCTCCAGACTCTACAAGATTCGAGAAATCTGAATCTGCAGACGAGGGGAGCATCAATCCCATCGCCTCTTCCGTCTTATACCAAATGCCTCTTTTCCCCGTCAGCTTGGAGGGAGGAGAGCAATAAACAGTTCTCAAAGTTTCCTTTTTAGATAAAAGCCACGAATCCAACGACTGGAGGGCTTTCTTCATTGAGATCGCAGGCTTCATCTTTAAGAAAGCCGAGGATTTCGGGGTTTTTTGTGCTCGAAAACAGAGATCTCGGCGAAGGAGGAGCTGCAGGACTATGAGAATCCCCAAACTCCTCAAGAAGTAACGAGGCTAAAACTTTATACGTAGTTGGAAAGTCCCTCGTTCGTTGAAACTTCTTCCTCAGAAATCATTTCAAGTTCAAGGTTAGAAGGAGATCGCTCTTTCCTATGAACGATTCTCTATCAAGAAGAAGAACCACTCTAGGAGAATTGTTTCTAGTAGGTGAAGGACTACGAACAATAACGTCCCTACAACTAGTAAAGAAGCCTCACGTCTAAAAGAAGCCTCGCGTCTGGGAGGCGTTACGCTTCTGGCTGGCGTCTTGCGACTTGCAGCGTCCTCTCAGCGTTTACCTGGCGCCTCTCTCCTAGGAGGCGTCACGCCTCTGGTTGACGTCACGGCGCCTTGGAGCGTCCTCGCGGCCTGACCTAGCGCCTCGCTCCTGGGAGGCGTCATGCTTCTGGCTGGCGTCACCCACTTTGGAGCGTCCTCGCGCTTGCCTGGCGACTCTCTCCTGAGAGGCGCACGCTTCTTGTTGACGGCTCGCGCCTCGTAGCGTCCTGGCGCTTGCCTGGCGCCTCGCTCCTGGGAGGCGTCCTGCTTTCTGGTTGGCGTCCACGCGCCTGTCTCGAAACTCGCGTCTTCTTGGCGCCTCGATCCACACTGGTGTCTCGCGTCTTGGTTGACGTCTCGCGCTTGGAATGGCTTCGAGAACCGCGCCTAACTTGGTCGACTCGCGTCTGGCTGGCGCTTCATGCTTGGCTGACGCTTCGCGTCTAGAAAACTCGACGCTCTTGTCTAGCGTCTCGCGCCTGGAAGGCTCTACGCGTTTCGTTGGCGTCTTGCGTTTGACAGGAGAACGGATCCTGCTTGGCCTATGCAAGGCTGATGAATCCGATTCCAAATCGGAGGATGACAAATTTCTATGGCGAGTCTGAACCCTCGATAGCTTAGACTTCTTTATAGGCAGGAAATCGTCTTCCTTCTGGGAGGGTCTTTTGACAGAACTCCCACCAGAGAAGTGATGGAATCCTGCATAGTGCGAAGGATTCTATTAGTCTCTTCATTATTGTCTACCCTCGGTTGTTTAATTACTGAATGGTCCTCCTCTTGAAAACGCTCAGGACTTGAAGTAATCCTGGGTTCATCCAAACGTCTTTTCAGGGGGCGAGAAAGATCCGCCGATCTCCAACCTCTTTTAGGTGAAGAATTCTCCGAGGAGGAGAAAAACACTCATGCAGAACGCTTTTCCTGTAGCGTTCTCTGGCATTCTGTGGCGATACAGAAAATGCCGAAGGGAACGTCTGACTGTTGGGGATCCTCCACAACCTCCTTACGGCTTTCAACAAAATTCCTTCTCCTCTGGGCTTGGGAGCTTGAAAGAGGTCTAGGCCTGGGAGCGTTGTGGAGACAATCAAACGCCCCCTCCACGCTCACGGGGACACTTATATCACTATCCACAGCACTATAATCACACTGCTTACCTTTAATGGCCGCCATTTTGGTTTCCATTTTCCGAACGCGGCTTTAAGATTCGCAATCTCAGATGCCGAATCTGTGGGTTCTAATAAAGGAGCAGGTACATTAGATGGGGCAGTAAAAGGAGAAGAGGGTATAATATTACTGAAAACCCCGCTAGATACAGAACTAGACAAAGGTTTGGAAGAAGACCTCCTCACCCTGTCTCTTTCCAACTTCTTCAAGTATGAAGTTAGAGATTTCCATCCTTCCGCACTCAAAATCCTTGCATTCATTACAAGTATTACAAAAGAACATTCATAACATCTGCATTTCTTGCAAATAGTATGAGGATCAAGCGATGCCTTCGGCATCTAACTTTACACCCACCCACATTCACACATTCTCACCACACTTCCAGAATCAGACATCATGTTGAACAATCCAAATCAAATTCCAAAAACGGTCCACAATCGCGTATGCCAGTACAATCAATGCAAATACGTCACCGAGAAGTCCAAACGAAGATCAATTGCGACAGAAAAAATATGATAGAACATGGGAATGGTTCCTAGTCCTGCCACCCAGCGGCAGGTAAGTAGATCACCTGACCTACAGGTAGCGTGTGTGCGAAATTCGAATTTCTGTCGGACGACGGAGTCAAATAGCTAAGTATATATCTGACAGGTAAGTTAAATGTATAAAACGTATGTTTACAATATGGCCGACAGAGAAAATCTGATAGAAAACGGGAATGGTTCCTATTCCTGCCACCCAGCGGCAGGCAGGTAGATCACCTGACCTACCTGTAGCGCGTGCCGCGAAATGCCAATTTCTGTCGGGAAGACGGAGTCAATAGCTATGTATATATCTGACAGGTAAGTTGAATATATAAAACAAACATTTGTCAAATTCTATCTCTTCCCTTGATATTTAATATTAAGACCTGGGATTACTATAATATACGTATAGACCTGATGTAGACCTCCAATCAAATGAGGAGTTTTTTTTTCTAAAAGTCATTTTTTTGCTAGATATGAACTTTTCATTATGGTAAAAAAATAAATCCCTATAAATCTGGAAATAAAGATTTATAAAAAAAAGACGAAACAAAAATTGGAAAAAAGGGCTTGATTTGATTGTTGTATAACGTCTTTCTGAGTTATATACCAAATTTCAATGGTATAGCTTTAAAACTAAGTGAGAAGACAGATTTTGAAGGTCAATAAGTATAGTTTAGAGATAAGGGCGTTCAAAATTTTCCTTCGTATTTTTATTAAGACAATGTTAATAAATAATGATTATTATGAATGTATATTTCTTTTTTGCGTATTAATAAAACAAAACTATGTTATTTATCATAATCTAATCATAAATGATGATCCCTTTGCTCATATATCGTAGCCTGGGGCACTGCGTCAAGCAAGACGGGGCACTCGTTCCTACGCAACTCTCTCTCTCTCTCCTTCACTAACTCGACTTATTACAGCAAATTTTCTTCTTCTGTATGTTAGCGAGATGTTTTCCTTGTATTTTCCTCTTTGGCATGATAAAATTCTTGCCAAAACAAAGATAAACAATCGTAAATGCAAGAGAATGTCAGAGATGAAACTCGAAGGTGTACTCTTTTTTACAGACAATGTTAATAAATCATGATTATTATGAATTTTATACGTATTCCTTTTTGGGTATAAATAAACCAAAACTTATGTTATTTATCATAAATGAAGATCCCTTTGCTCAAAGGGCATTACTTATTATGCAACCATCCCTCTCTCTCTTCACTAACTACGCTAATATCGTGTATATTATGATATTCTGTAATCATGTTAGAGCGAATTTTTTTCGTCTGTATGTTAGCGAGATGTTTTGTTTGTCTTTTCCTCATTGGCATGATGAAATTCTTGCCGAAACAAAGATAAACATACGTAAAAGCAAGCGAATGTCAGAGATGAAACTCGAATGTGTAAACTACTTGGGGTTTGTGCTCGCACTGAATCGTATTGGTACTTGGTAGCTTACTGACTTCCCTCAAGGCATCTCTACAGATGCCATTGATCATTATTTCCTCGACAATAATTATAAAAATTTACGATAACTAAAGAAATATGATATTGTTATGATACAATAAAGTTTTGTACATACTTACCTGGCAGATATATACTTAGCTATAAACTCCGTCGTCCCCGACAGAAATTCGAATTTCGCGGCACACGCTACAGGTAGGTCAGGTGATCTACCGCCCTGCCGCTGGGTGGCAGGAATAGGAACCATTCCCGTTTTCTAATCAGATTTTCTCTTCCACCGTCTCCTGAGGGGCCATTTAATCGTATATATCGACCAGGTAAGTATGTACAAAATTTTATTGTATCATAACAATATCATTTTTGTACAATCAACTTCCCTGTCAGATATATACTTAGCTGACTGGCACCCTTGGTGGTGGGTAAGAGACAGCTAACTACTGAAATAGATAGGAAGACAACATACGTTGTAGGTATTATATCAAAAACCTTGGTTCCTACCTGTTTTGGCTGAAGACTTCATGGCTACTGCGAGGTATTGACCTCATGCTAAGAGTTCTTGTGGGTCTGTCAATGGGGTCTTATCCGCTTACTCAACAGAGCCTGAGGATATTTGTCAATTGGGTCCTATCCACTTACATGACAAAACACCTTGCCTAATGGCATAATCAAGGAGCACAACGCCGATCCCGATCACCTGATCCTAACACCCGGGTTAGTAATGATATTGAAAGGAGTTATCCCCAACCACCTTTCAAGCAACCCTAAAACTCAACAACCAAATTTTTCCAAATCAAACTAAAAACATTAAGGATCAGTCTTAGCCTCTTCCCAGCACAGTATCCGCTGATACATAAGGACCCAGAGAGAAGCATTTCTCGTATGTCACTCTGACATCCTTTAAGTAATGGGAAGCAAACACCGAGTTGCATCTCCAGTACATCGCTGCTAAATATCCTTCATCGACATATTTCTGCTGATAGAGATGTTGCAACTGCATGTTACCTCATGCGCTTTTACCCTTAGTATTTCAAAGGATTCATCTTGGCACTTCATGTGTGCTTCCGTAATCACTTTCCTGACAAAGAACGCTAGTGCGTTTTTTGACATGGGTCTCTTAGGGTCCTTCACAGCACACCAGAGACTCTGATTGCATTTGCTTCTTCTTTTGAAGATAAAATTTTAAAGCTCTAACTGGACAGAGAGACCTTTCTAACTCCCTCTCGACAAGAGGAGAAAGTCCCTTGCCCTCAAAACTTCTGGGCCAAGGTCTAGAAGGGTTCTCATTTTTAGCTAGAAACAGAGGTTGAAAAGAGACAACTGCAGAATCTCCTTTAAATCCCACACGTGAGTCTAATGCATGTAGTTCACTGACTCTCTTGGCAGTTGCGAGGGCCAGGAGAAAAATGCATTTTCTCGTGATATCCCTGAACGATGCTTGATGAGGGGGCTCGAACGTATCAGATGTGAGGAAATTTAGAACCACATCTAGATTCCAGCTAGGAGGAAGAGAAGATCTGGTCTTGGAGGTCTCAAAGGACCGTATAAGATCATGAAGATCTTTGTTTTCCTCTATGTTCAGGCCCCTATTCCTGAATACAGCAGAGAGCATGCTCCTGTATCCTTTAATGGTGGAAACCGCCAAGTGAGATTCTTCTCTTAGGTAGAGAAGAAAATCGGCCATGTCGGTCACAGAGGTATTGGAGGAGGACAGCTTCTTCGACCTACACCATCTACGGAAAACTTCCCACTTCGATTGGTAAACCCGCAGGGTAGAGGACCTGCGGGCTCTGGCAATCGCTCTCGCAGCTTTTCGAGAAAAGCCTCTCGCTCTGACGAGTCTTTCGATAGTCGAAAGGCAGTCAGGTAGAGAGCGTGGAGGTTTTTGTGGAACCTCTCGAAGTGGGGTTGTTTGAGCAGATCTGTCCTTTCGGGAAGAGATCTGGGGAAGTCCACCGTCCATTCCAGTACCTCTGTGAACCAATCTTGAGCGGGCCAAAAGGGAGCGATGAGTGTCATTCTCATCCCTTCTGAGGACACAAACTTCATTAGCACTTCTCCCAGCAGCTTGAATGGGGGGAAGGCGTAAGCATCTATGCCCAACCAATCCATGAGGAGGGCATCAATCGCTATGGCTCTGGGATCCTCCACTGACGAGCAGAAGTTGTCCATTCTTCTGGAGAGGAACGTGGCGAACAGGTCTATCTGAGGTTTCCCCCAGAGGGACCAGAGTTTCTGGCAGACTTCGGAGTGGAGAGTCCACTATGTAGGAAGGACCTGGTTCTTCCTGCTCAGTCGGTCTGCTCTTACATTCTTTTCTCCTTGCACAAATCTTGTTAGGAGTATGATGCCTCGTTCCTCTGCCCAGATCAACAGAGCTCTTGCTATCTCGTAAAGGGAGAAAGAGTGAGTCCCTCCCTGCTTCCGGATGTAAGCCAGAGCTGTGGTATTGTCCGAGTTGACCTGGACTACCACGCCTCTGACGTCTGATTCGAAGTGCTTCAGGGCTAAATGGATAGCTAGAAGTTCCTTCGTGTTGATGTGCCAGGACACCTGTTCTCTTGTCCAGGTGCCTGACACTTCTTTCGTTCCTAGTGTTGCTCCCCAACCTGTCTCCGAGGCGTCGGAAAACAACACTAGGAGCGGGTTCCGAAGAGACAGGGACACTCCTTCGTTCCTCTCTAGAGGGTTTAACCACCACTTCAAGTGGGACTTGATCTCCGGTTGCAGGGGAAAAGAATCCGAAAGTTCCCCTGTCTTCCGGTTCCACATTCTTTGTAGGTAGAACTGCAGCGGTCTCATGTGAAGCCTCCCCAGAGAAACAAACTGCTCCAGCGACGAAAGGGTACCCAGGAGACTGAGCCATACCCTCGCTGAGCTTCGTTCTTTCTCTAAGAAGGCTGAGACTTTTTTCCAAGCCTCGAGCAATTCCTTTCTTGAACGACGGAAACGCTCGAAAACCCCGAGAATCCATCTGAATCCCCAGATAAACAATGTTCTGGCTGGGATCATCTGGGACTTCTCGAGGTTCACAAGCAGTCTGAGAGATCTTACAAGATCCAGAGTCGTTTCCAGGTCCTCCAAACACTTGCTGTTTACCGATCTTGCCCTTATGAGCCAATCATCCAAGTAAAGTGATATGTTCACCCCACCTTCAGATGTAACCATCGGATACGTTCCCTCATCAGGCCCGTAAAACACTTTGAGGGGCCGTAGAAAGGCGAAGTACAAAGCCCTGAACTGAAAGATCCTGCCCTGTACCATGAATCGAAGGTATTTCCTCGATGCAGGATGCAGGGGGACGTGAAAATACGCGTCCTGCAGGTCAAGGGAGACCATCCAATCTCCCGGACGTAGAGCCGCAAGAACCGAGTTGGGAGTTTCCATAGAGAACTTTTTCTTCTCTACGAAACGGTTCAATGCGCTCACATCCAGCACAGGCCTCCACCTCCCCGAGGCTTTTGGGATGAGAAAAAGTAGATTGTAAAAGCCTTGGGAGTGCGGATCCTGCACCAGTTCGATGGCCTCCTTCTCTAACATCTGATCTACAAGATGTAACAGGGATTCCCTCTTGGCAGGGTCTTTGTACTTCGCAGACAGTTCCTTTGGGGTCGACGTCAAGGGAGGCCTGTCTCTGAAGGGGATGAGATATCCTTTCTTCACGATCGAGAGAGACCAAGAGTCTGCTTCTCTCACAGTCCATGCTTCTGAAAACTTCAGAAGTCTGGCGCCTACTGGTGGTTGGAGGACTGGTACATCATTTTGTCTTCTTAACTGGTCTGAAAGAAGACCTTCCTCTTTTTTCTGTTCCTCTCTTTCTAGAGGAGGATCGACCAGATGAACTCCCTCGAAAGGGCGGCTGAGGGTTCCATGACTCCTTCTTCACAGCAGGAACGGCTGCCTCGTCTTCTTTGCTGATTGCACTAACAGATCTTGAGTCGCCTTCTCAGTGAGTGAGTGAGAAATATCTCTCACTAACTGAGAAGGGAAAAGCTGTTTTGAAAGAGGTGCGTACAGAAGAGACGACCTCTGAACGGGCGAGACAGCTTTCGTAAGGAAGGAGCTGAATACAGCCCTCTTCTTAAGGATTCCTGCTCCGAAAAGGGAGGCCACTTCCCCCGATCCGTCTTGGACCACCTTGTCCATGCAAGCCAATACACTATGTCGGACCTCGGGCTTAGGAAGTCAAGGGTCCTGTGTCTTCTTGGCCAAAGCCCAAGGGACCAGTCTAGAAAGTTAAAAACTTCCAAGACATGGAATAATCCCTTGAGGAGATGGTCCATTTCCGACATTCCCCAAGTGGTCCTAGCAGATGAAAGCGAATGTCTTCTCGATGAGTCTACAAGTGTGGAGAAGTCTGCCTCAGCCGAAGCAGGGAGAGCGAGTCCCATTGCTTCCCTTGTTTCATACCAAATACCTCTCCTCCCAGAAAGCCTGGAGGGGGGGCAGGTAAAGACAGTTTTTCCCGCTTCCTCCTTGGAGCTGAGCCAATTTCCAAAAGACTGTAACGGTTTCTTCATTGAAACTGGTTGGCCACATCTTCAAGAAGGAGGATGATTTTGACGTCTTCGTGCTGGTGAACAACGAAACGAGGAGAAGGCGGGCGGCAGGACTCAGAGAATCGCCGAATTCTTGCAGTAAAAGGGCTGCTAAGGTCTTGTAATCCGAGAGACCCGCACCCTTATTAGCTTCCGAGTCAGAAATATCTTCCAGCTCTTGTCCAGTTCTGGTGGGAGAAGAGCGAGCAACCAAAGGAGAGCGGCCTCCTTTTGCAAGGTGAAGGGCTTTTAGCAGTACCAGTGCTGTCCTGACAAGGGCGACGGCCGCCTGTGCAACATCTTGTGTCCCTGTCAGGAGAAGGCTGATCCTGCAAAACGCTCGTATCAATATCAGAGCCATCCTGACAAGGACGACAGCTGCCTGTGCGACATCTAGCGTCCCTGTCAGGAGAAGGCTGTCCTTGCGAAAAACTTCCAACAGTCCCAGTGCCATCCTGACAAGGGCGACGGCCGCCTGTGCGACATCTTGCGTCCCTGTCAGGAGAAAGCTGATCCTGTGAAAAGTTACAAAGAGGAGACTCCCGGTTAACTTCTCTCTCCAATATCAGATGAAGCTGGAGATCCTGGCGCCTAGCTGGGGCTTCGCTTGTGGTTGGGGTGCCTCGCGCCCTGGCTGGCGCCTCGCGACTGGCTGGCGCCTCGCGCCTGGCTGGCGCCCTCTCGCGGCTGGCTGGCGCCTCGCGTCCTGGCTTTGGCGCCTCGCGACTGGCTGACGCCTCGCACCTGGCTGGTGCTGTCCGTATAGGGCAATACTAGCTCCTGTCCGGGCTATCCGAATCTGGCGCTTTTTGCTCAAATGGCGCCTGGCGCCTGAATTTGTCCGAAGATCCTTTACTGGAGCCATGAACGTCCGCCGGACGAGATCTCTTGATCGGAAGGAAAGAGTCTTTTCTCCGAGGAGGGTCCTTCTTTAGGACTCCTACCAAAGACGAGATTTGCTCCTGCATTTTCAGAAGAATCTTCGTCGCTGTATCTTCTTCCTCCTTATCAGAACGACGGGAAGGAGGTCTGGATGATGAAGGAGACTCCAAGCCGAGAGCAGGCGCAATATAGGCTTTCTTGGCTCTCTTCCTCTCAGATGGTGAGTCCTCTGGAAAACGTTCCGGGCTCGAGTCCAAAGTAGGCGCCTTCCAACTCCTTTTGGTAGGGCGCGATAGATTGTCCGAACTCCATCCACGTTTATGCGATGACGAATCGGAAGATGAGAAGCACTCTTTTAGGATGCCTTTCAAATGGCAATCCTTGGCAGTCTGGGACGCCACAGATCCTGCCGAGGGGACGCCTGATTGGTGGGGATTCTCCGTAACCTCCGTAAGGCTTTCGACTTTCCTTCTCCTCTGGGCCTGGGAGCTTGGAAGAGGTCTAGGCCTAGGAGCGAGACAGAGCCGATCAGACGCACCCTCCACTGCACTGGGGACACTAACATCACTTTCCACTGCACTTTGCTTACCTTCTAGAGCTTTCATTTTCCGTTCCATCCTCAGGAGGGCAGCCTTCAAATCTGCAATTTCCGATACTGAATTCGCAGAATCTGAGAAGGGAGAAGGTGCTAATGCTGTATGGGAGGAAGCAACAATTACTTGAGAATTAGGTGCTAAACTACTAACTGACTCGTTAGAGCAAGACCTACTCAAACTTCTGGAGGAAGCTTTCCTAGCCTTATCCCTCTCCAATTTCCTTAAGTAGGAATTTAGAGTCTTCCATTCCTCCTCACTCAAATTTACGCATTCATTACAAGTGTTAGAGACAGAACATTCATTCCCCCTACACTGCTTGCACACAGTGTGAGGATCTGCCGAAGCTTTTGGTAGTCACACACTACGACCCTCATTCACACATCTTCTAACTGTATAGCTAGAGTCCGACATTGCAAGAAAAATCCAAAACCAAATTCAAAAAACAGTCCACAAAAGCGTATGCCGAGCCAGAGATCCAATATGTCACCAAATAATCAGTCCAGAAGATCAACGGCGATGAAAAAACATAAGTCAAGTCAGGAGGAACCAGCAACGATGTTACCGGAACCGGCGACAGAGAAAATCTGATTAGAAAACAGGAATGGTTCCTATTCCTGCCACCCAGCGGCAGGGCGGTAGATCACCTGACCTACCTGTAGCGTGTGCCGCGAAATTCTAATTTCTGTCAGGGACGACGGAGTCTATAGCTAAGTATATATCTGACAGGGAAGTTGAATGTACAAAAAATGTTATTGTTATAATACAATTAAGTTTGTTCATACTTACCTGGCAGATATATACATAGCTGTATTTTCTGAAGTCCGACAGAATTTCAAAACTCGCGGCACACGCAGTGGGCGGCCAGGTGGTAGTACCCATTCTCGCCGCTGGGAGGCGGATATCAGGAACCATTCCCATTTTCTATTCATATTTTATCCATGCCACTGTCTCCTGAGGGGAGGAAATGGAGGGTGGGCACCTTAATTATATATATCTGCCAGGTAAGTATGAACAAACTTAATTGTATTATAACAATATCATTTTGTTCATGCAACTTACCTGACAGATATATATATAGCTGAATCCCACCTTCGGATGGTGGGAAGAGACAGAATAGGATTTGTAGGAAACTAAATTAAGTAGATGATGTACATCTTGGTCACCTGTTAGCAAAGTAGACTCTGTGATTACTGTCACTTAAGCCTGCTTCTGCTCAATCAGAGTTGCCAGCCAGGTGGAGACCTGTAGTGCTGGTCCGCTCTGGATGCTCTGTCAACGGGGGCGTGACCTCAACGTGACAAGACCATCGAACCATACATAAGAGGGCTATAAAGCAACTGACCACCACCTGACCAACTAGACCAAAAATCCCCTGAAAGTTAATCTAAAGAATTGGAGATCTTCACACAAGATCTCACCAACAACCAAAAACACAAAACATATTAAAACTAACCTAACTCCTAACTAAGGGATAGGGAAAGAGCTACCTCCAGCCCCCAAGACTGTGTCTGCAGAAACGTATGGTCCAAGAGAACTACAGTCCTCGTAAATCGTTCTCACATCTCTTAAGTAATGTGAGGTGAATACAGAATTGCTCCTCCAAAAGGTGCCATCAAGGATGTCCTTGATTGACATATTCTTTTGGAAGGCAAGAGAGGTAGCGACAGCTCTGACCTCGTGAGCTTTCACTCGCAAGAGGCTCAAATCAGTCTTCTGGCAAGATGAATGAGCCTCTTTAATGACGTCCCTCAGAAAGAAAGCCACAGCATTCTTTGACAAAGGTAATTCCGGTCTCTTCACAGAGCACCAGAGATTACCTGAGGGACCTCGATACCTCCTTCGTTCTAAGAACATAGAACTTGAGAGCCCTGACAGGGCACAGGAGACTCTCTGGTTCTTGGCCCACCAGACTCGACATACCCTTAATCTCGAAGCTCTTTGGCCAAGGGTTAGATGGGTTCTCGTTTTTAGCCAAGAAAGTTGGACTCAAAGAGCAGACAGCGTTGTCCCCCTTGAAGCCCACTTGGCTACTAAAAGCTTGGATTTCGCTAACTCTCTTCGCCGTCGCCAGAGAAGTTAGGAAAAGAGCCTTCTTTGTCAAGTTCCGAAGAGACGCTGAGTGAAGCGGTTCAAACGGACTTGACATCAATAGTCTAAGAACCACGTCAAGGTTCCATGAAGGCGGCCTCGCCTGAGGAATCTTCGTAGTCTCGAACAATTTCAAGAGGTCGTGAAGATCCCTGTTGTCAGAGAGGTCAAGGCCTCTGTGCCTAAAAACTGCTGACAAAAATGCTCTTGTATCCCTTGATGGTCGGGACTACCAATTTCTGCACGTTTCTTAAGAAAAGTAGAAAATCGGCTATCTGGCTCACAGAGGTCGAGGAAGAGGAAACTCCCTCCTTTCTACACCATGCCCTGAAGGAAGCCCGCTTCAATTGGTAGACAGCTCTTGTAGAGGCTCTTCTTGCATTTGCGATTGCTTTCGCAGCTATTTTCGAAAAACCTCTCGCTCTGGCCAACTTTTCGATAGTCTGAACGCAGTCAGATCCAGAGCGGAGAGGTTTTGGTGATACCTTTCGAAGTGAGGCTGTTTGAGTAGATCTTTCTTTCCTCCAGGGCAAACGTCCTTGGGAAGTCTACAAGGAATGACATGACCTCTGTGAACCATTCTCTCGCCGGCCACATCGGGGCGATCAGGGTCAACCTTGTCCCTTCTGAAGCCGCAAACTTCCTCATGACTTCCCCCATGATCTTGAATGGTGGGAAGGCATAAAGGTCTAGGCCCGTCCAACTCCAGAGCAATGCATCCACAGCGATTGCTCCTGGATCTAGGACCGGGGAGCAATACAGAGGAAGCCTCTTCGTCCTCGACGTCGCGAATAGGTCGACCAGAGGACGTCCCCACAACTTCCAAAGCTCCTGACACACGTCTTGATGCAAGATCCATTCTGTCGGCAGGATTTGGTCCTGTCGACTGAGAAGCTCCGCCCTGACGTTCTGCACTCCTGCGATGAATCTCGTCAGGATCGTGATCTTTCTCACCCTTGCCCACAGCAGAATCTCCTTTGCCATGGTGAGACAGAGTCCAGGAGTGTGTTCCTCCCTGATTCTTCAAATATGCAAGGGCTGTGGTGTTGTCCGAATTGACTTGGATAACTTTGTTTGTCAATTTCTCTTCGAAGAACTGCAGCGACAGGAAGATCACTGCCAGTTCTTTGACATTGATGTGCCAGACTGCCTGTTCCCCTCTCCAGGAGCCTGACACTTCTTCCCCTCCTAGTGTTGCTCCCCAGCCCGAAATGGAAGCGTCTGAAAACAACACTAGGTCGGGGCTCAGAAGATTTAGGGATAAGCCCTCTTGTAACTTCTGAGGATCGAGCCACCATCTTAGATGGCTTTTCACCGACTCTGAGATCTTCAAGATCACATTGAGATCGTCCTTGGCCTTCCATTCGTCCGCAAGGAAAAACTGGAGAGGCTGAGGTGCAGTCTTCCCAAGGAAACAAACCTTTCCAGCGAGGAAATGGTGCCCAGCAGACTCATCCATTCCCTCGCCGAGCAAGTCTCTTTCCCCAAGAAGGCTGAGATTTTCTCTAAGCCTAGCCGCTGACGTTCCTGGGACGGAAACGCCCGAAAAGCCACTGAATCCATCTGAATGTTAAATGAAGGTCCTTCAGACATTTCTCCTTCGACGACGCTTCTAACAAGCCAATCGTCGAGGTATAGGGAAACTCTTATCCCCGAAGAGTGTAACCACCTCACCACATTCTTCATGATGACGGTAAAAACCATCGGAGCCGTGCTCATTCCGAAACAAAGGGTTTTGAACTGCCAGACTTTGTTGCCTAAAACGAATCTTAGGTATTTTCTTGAGAGGGTGGATTGGAACGTGAAAGTACGCGTCCTGCAGGTCTTAAGGACACCATACAGTCGCCGGTCTCAAGGCTCCTAGAACAGACTGAGGCGTCTCCATTTTGAATTGATCTTTTCTACAAAAAGATTGAGCCTGCTTACGTCTAGGACTGGACGCCAACCCGACGACTGCTTCAGTACCGGAAGGAAAATCCTGTTGTAAAATCCTGGTGACCCCAGGTCTAAGACCTGCTCCACCGCTCTTTTTTCGATCATTTGATCTAATAGATCGAACAGAATAAGTTTTTTCTCTCCCTGATATGACGGAGAAAGGTCTCTGGGAGTCGTGGATAGAGGAGGAGGATCCAAAAAGGGGATCTTGTAACCCTGCTCCATGATCTTGAGGGACCGAAGGGTCCGTATCTCTCTCTCATCCATGCTCCCGCAAAAAATGATATTGTTTATGAATTAACAATAAAGTTTCATACATACTTACCTGGCAGATACATACTTAGCTAAGACTCCGTCGTCCCCGGACAGAAATTCAAATTTCGCAGCCAACTTGACGCTACCGGTAGGTCAGGTGATCTACCTGCCTGCCCTGGGCGGCAGGACTAGGAACCATTCCCGTTTTCTATCATATTTTCTCTCTTCCACCTGTCTCCTGCGGGGAGGCTGGGTGGGCCATTATCGTATATATCTGCCAGGTAAGTATGTATGAAACTTTATTGTATTATAACAATATCATTTTTATACAATGAACTTACCTGTCAGATATATACTTAGCTGATTGGCACCCTTTGGTGGAGGTGGGTAAGAGGACAGCTAAAATGGAATAGACAGGTAAACAACATATGTTGTAGGTATAAAAGAAAAACCTTGGTTCCTACCTGATAGGTGGTAGACTTCGTGGCTGTAGCCCGGTAGTCTGCATCACCTCAAGACATTAGCGAGATATGTGATCTATGGCTAAGAGTTCTGTTTGGCGTCTGTCGATGGGTATATGAACCGCTTACTCGGGAGAGCCTGAAAGGACTTTGTCAATGGGTACTGGACCACTTCTATGACAACACTTATGAAGGAGCACACAACCAATCCCGACCACCTGATCCTAACCACCATGTTAGTATAAAGAATTGTTCTGAGTTATCCCCGAACTCATTACAAACAACCCATAACTCGAAACTAATACGCATTCATACAAAAATTCTCCCAAAAAACAAAAAAAAAATTTTAATACTACCTCTAAAAGATATCACAAGAGTTCCTTACTGAACAACAGTGACTGGCTGCCAGTGCAGCACCGAGCCCTCTTTGTCAGCAGAAATATAGAACATATCTAGTAGAAGGTATGTACAAAGTTAAGGATTGGTGTTTGCTCCCGTACCCAGTATCGTATCCGCCGATACGAAAGGCCCAGAGAAAAACATTTCTCGTAGGTCACGCGAACGTCTTTAAGATAGTGAGATGCAAATACCGAATTGCACCTCCAATATGTCGTATCAATGATTTTCTTTAGCGACATACTCTTCTGAAAAGAGAGAGACGTCGCCACTGCTCTAACTTCATGAGCTTTTACTTTTAAAAGCGGAAAAGAGTCGTCAGGACAGAACTTGTGAGCATCTGTAATGACGCTCCTTATGAAGAAAGCTAATGCATTCTTAGACATGATTCTTGTGGGGTCCTTAATTGAACACCAAAGACCTTGCCTAGGAGCCTCCCATTTGTTTCTTCCTTTGTAAGTAGAACTTCAAGGCTCTTACAGGGCAAAGAGACCTTTCTGTTTCTCTACCCACTAGACTCGATAAGCCTTTAATCTCGAATCTTTGGGCCAGGGATTCGAGGGGTTTTCATTTTTCGCTAGAAAAAGTGTTCTAAACGAGCAGAAGGCCGAGTCTCTGTTAAGCCAACTTCATCTTCAAGGGCGTGAAGTTCACCAATTCTTTTGGCTGTCGCCAAAGATAGGAGAAACAAGCATTTCCTCGTTCAAATCCCCTAAACGAAGCTAAATGAGGAGGCTCGAATCTGTCAGACGAAAGGAACTTGAGAATGCATCCAGGTTCCAGCTGGGAGGAGTTAGTTCCTTAGATTTTGTCGTTTCAAACGATCTAATCAAGTCGTGCAGATCTTTATTATCAGCAATCTCTAGGTCTCTGTTTCTGAAGACTGCCGAAAGCATGCTCCTGTATCCTTTGATAGTCGATACAGATAAGTGAGAGTCCTCTCTCAGGAACAAAAGGAAATCAGCGATTTCGGTTATAGAGGTACTGGAGGAGGACAACTTCTTAGACTTACTCCACCTACTCGTCTAGTGGAAGCTCTGCGGGCTCTAGCGATAGCGCTTGCAGCTTCGCGAGAAAACCCCCTCGCTCTGACAAGTCTTTCGATAGTCGAAAGGCAGTCAGAGCGAGAGCGGGGAGGTTTTGATGAAACCTCTCGAAGTGTGGCTGTCTGAGAAGATCCATCCTTCTTGGAAGGGATCTGGGGAAGTCTACTGTCCACTCCAGCACCTCTGCAAACCAATCTTGTGCTGGCCAAAACGGGGCTATCAGGGTCATTCTTGTTCCGTTGGACGCTACAAACTTTCTCACCACTTGCCCCAGGATTTTGAAAGGGGAAAAGCGTACGTCTACACGAGACCAGTCTAGCAGGAAGGCGTCGACCACGAGAGCTCTTGGGTCTTCCACACTGAGCAAAAGACTTCCAGCCTTTTGGAAAGGAATGTGGCGAACAGATCTACATGAGGAGTGCCCCAAAGATCCCAAAGACTCTGACACACCTCTGAATGAAGGGTCCATTCTGTGTGAAGGACCTGGCTTCTCCTGCTCAGTCTGTCCGCCCTGACGTTTCCTCGTACCCTGAACAAATCTTGTCAGGAGGGAGATGTTCCTCTGGGAGGTCCAAAGTAGCAGATCTCTTGCTATTTCGTATAGGAACAAGGAGTGTGTTCCTCCTTGCTTCCGAATGTAGGACAGGGCGGTAGTGTTGTCCACATTCACTTGGACCACACTGTTTGCCCAAAAGGTTCGAAGAACTTTAGAGCCAAGTGAACTGCTAGAAGTTCTTTGCAATTTATGTGCCAGGACACCTTGCCTGTGCTGCCTTCCAGGTGCCTGACACTTCTCTCGGTCCTAGTGTTGCTCCCCAACCCTTCTCCGATGCGTCTGAATATAACACTCGGCTTGGGTTCGGAACTTCCAGAGAAATTCCCTTGTTCTCTTTTAGAGGGGACAACCACCATTGCAGGTGTGGTTTCATCTCCATTGGAAGGAGAAAACTGTCGGAGAGAAGTCCCGTCTTCCAATTCCATGATCTCCTTAGGAAAAACTGAAGAGGACGAAGATGCAGTCTTCCTAGAGGAAAGAACTGTTCGAGCGAGGAAAGGGTCCCTAGAAGGCTTAACCATTCCCTCGCCGAAGTTCGTTCTTTCCCTAAGAAGAGAGAGACTTTCTCCAAGCCTCTCACGATTCTCTCTTGCGAAGGAAATACTCGAAAACCCTGAGAATCCATCTGAATCCCCAGATAGACTAAGTTCTGTCTGGGGATCAGTTGTGACTTCTCGAGGTTCACAAGCAGTCCCAACGCCTTTATCAGGTCTAGGGTCAAAGAAAGGTCCTCCAAACACTGTCTCTCTGTTCTGGCCCTGATGAGCCAATCGTCCAGATATGAGAGATGTTGACGCCTTTGAGGTGAAGAAACCTCGCCACATTCTTCATCAGGTTTGTGAAGACCTGAGGAGCTGTGGACAGGCCGAAACACAAGGCCCTGAACTGAAAGATCCTTCCCCCGTCATGAAACGGAGGTACTTCTTCGAAGAAGGGTGAATCGGGACATGAAAATAAGCGTCCTGGAGATCCAGCGACACCATCCAATCTCCTTGACGTAAAGCCGCAAGGACTGAGGCCGAAGTTTCCATAGAGAACTTCTCCTTTAGAACGAACTTGTTCAGAGCGCTGACATCTAGTACTTGTCTCCAGCCCTCCGAGGCTTTCGCAACCAGAGAAAGCCGATTGTAAAACCCCGGAGAGTTTTGCTCCAGAACTAATTCTATAGCTCGTTTGTCCCACATTTGATTCACCATCAGACGAAGAGTATCCCTCAGTACAGGTCCCTGTATCTGGCTGCAGTTTCCCGCGGAATAGTCGTTAGGGAAGGACTGTCCTGGAAGGGGATAAGATATCCTTCCTGATTATGGACATCGAAGAGGCGTCCAAGTTTATGAATGTCCAAGCGTCTGCAAATTCGAGAAGCCTGGCACCCACTGGTGTTTGGAGGTTGTCTGTCTCACTTCCCTTTCTTAAAGGGACAGGAAGAAGCTTTACCTCTCCTCTCAGGACCTCTTCTCTTAGAGGGAGCTCTGGAGGGAGGACCTCCTCGAAAGGGCTGAACAGTAGAAGTCGGTCCTTTCTTGTCAACCGCAACTAGGGGTCTCTTCTTCCTTGCAGTGTGAAGGAGAAGATCCTGTGTCACCTTCTCAGTCAGTGAGCGAGAAATGTCCTTCACTAATGAGAAGAAAACAAAAAGTCTGACATGGGAGCGAAAACCAGGGCTGCTCTCTGTGAGGGAGAAACCGCCTTGGTTAAGAAGGCACTAAAAATACTCCTCTTCTTAAGGAGTACCGCTCCAAAGAGAGAGGAGACTTCTCCCGATCCGTCTTGTACTGCCTTGTCAATACATGACAGAATACTAAGAATGACTTCGGGGTCTAGACCTTCCAAATCATGAGCCTTCTTAGACATCACCCCAAGGGACCAGTCTAGGTAATTAAACACTTCCAAAATATGGAAGAGGCCCTTGAGGAGATGATCAGTCTCAGAAATCGCCCAAGTCACACGAGCTCCATTCAAAGCGTGTCTCCGCGATGAATCAACCAAGGTTGAAAAGTCCGCTTCAGCCGACGCTGGGAGAGAAAGGCCCATGTTCTCCCAGCTCGGTACCAGACACCTCTTTTACCAGAAAGTATGGCTGGAGGCATACAGAAGGTGGTTCTGCCCAGATCCTTCTTCGACAACATCCACTTGTCAAGAGACTGTAGAGCTCTTTTCATAGAGATCGTAGGTCTCATCTTTAACACCGACGAAGACTTCGGTACGATCGCACTCGAAAACAGTGATCGAGCGAAGGAGGAGCCGCAGGAGTCAACGAATCTCCATACTCCTGCAAAAGAAGGTCCGTCAAAACTCTATAGTTAGAGAAGCCTTCTCTACTGTTAACCTCGTCTTCCGAATCTACTTCCACACCGTGCGGAGAATCGGCTTGAAAAACGAGAGGATCTTCACCAAGTTCTCTCTCTACTGGTGACAAAACTCCTACTAGGAGAGGGACTCATAGAGTGAACAGATTCTCTCTCAAGTCTACTAGTAGTCTCGCGTCTGCTTGACTTCTCACGCCTGGAAAGCTCTTCGCGCTTGGCTGGCGCCTCGCGCTTGGCTGGCGCCTCGCGCTTGGCTGGCGCCTCGCGCTTGGCTGATTCCTCGCGCCTGGCTGGCGCCTCGCGCTTGGCTGATTCCTCGCGCCTGGCTGGCGCCTCGCGCCTGAGCGTATCCTTATCTAGAGCAACTCGCTCGGATAGCTCCTGACGCCTGAAAGAATCTTCGCGCCTGGAAGACGTCTCACGCTTGTAAGGCTCTTCATGCCTGAAGGACGCTTCACGTCTGGCAGGCGAAAGACGAGACTTCTTAATAGGAAGTCTAGCATCCTTCTTGCGAGGGGGATCCCTTGAAAGAACTCCAACCAAAGAGGCTAACTGCTCTTGTACCGCTAGCAATATCCTCGTTGGAAGCCACACCAGCGTCCTCTTCAATAGAAGAAGCAGGAGAACTCGAAGGAGTGCGATCCTCAACTACCAATCGAGGAGGCGGTCGAGACCAGCTTAGCCTTCTTGATAGAAGAGGGGGCTTCCTCCGAGAAGCGCTCCGGGCTCGAGTCAAACCGCGCGTTCTTTCCAGTGCCTTTTCAGTGCCCTAGAAAGATCCGAGTCCTTCCACCCTCGTTTAGGTGAAGGAGAACGGACGAAGAGAAACAATCTCGTAGGACGCTTCTATTAAAGCGGTCCTGAGCAGACTGTAGCGAAACAGAACCTGCTGAATGGGATGCCTGACCGTTGGGGATTCCCACAACCTCCGTACGACTTTCGACTTTCCTTCTCCTCTGGGTATGTGAGTTTGGAAAGAGGTCTAGGCCTGGGAGCATCGCAGGGACGGTCAGACGCCCCTCCACAACACTGGGAACACTCACTTCACTAAGTAATTCACTATCACTTCCCTTACCTTGCATGGCCGCCATTTTTGTCTTCATCTTACAAAGAGTAGCCTTCAGATTGGCGATTTCAGAAGCCGAATCCGAATGCAAAGCCTGTGAGGGTTCAGGATACATAGGGAGAGTTCAAAATCATTAATAATAGGAGAGTTAGACTCAGAAAAAGGCTCAATAGGCCTTGTACTCACACCCTTTTGTGCAGCCCGTCTAATTCTATCCCTCCCTCTCTAACTTCTTCAAGTAAGAAGTTAGAGTCTTCCATTCATTAGCATTCAACTTTTCACACTCAATACAGGTGTTAGCTAAAGAACAGTCAAACCCCCTACACTTACGACATACAGTGTGAGGATCAACCGAAGCCTTCGGTATCCTCACCTTGCAGCTACATTCACACACACTCTCACACTAACACTTGAATCAGACATTCTATCAGAAAAATCAAAAGCAAGTCCAAATCCAGTCCACAGTAGCGAATGCCAAAACAACGATCAGTACGTCACCAAGAAATCCAATATAGATGATCAAAAAGTCTTGAAAAGCGAATTCCAGTCAGGAGGTAGTAACAACAATGTTGATACCCACCGCGACAGAGAAAAATATGATAGAAAACGGGAATGGTTCCTAGTCCTGCCGCCCAGGGCAGGCAGGTAGATCACCTGACCTACCGGTAGCGAGTGGCGCGAAATGACAATTTGTCGAAAATTGCATTTTTCCTAACTATACAAACCTGAGGTCCTTTAACAATAGGAAGGTGACTAGCGGCAGCTGGGACGGTCGTAAGCTTCGAACAAGGGGAGAACGGTAGTTAACTGCTTGTCCGATCGTGCGCGCGCCCGAGAGGTGAAGAATCACTTTTGCTTAGGCCCATGCAAAAAGTTGCAGAGTGAGGGGTGGCATGAGGTGGGACTATATGTAAACAAAAGGACCACAGGTTGTATAGTTAGGAAAATGCAATTTTCGACAAATTGTCATTTGTTCCGATACGTAATACAAACCCTCGGTCCTTTAACAATAGGAAGACTCACTTCTTGGTGGGAGGAATCTGAGTCTTTTTGGTGAACAGACTGGTGTTCGTCCAACCCTGGAGTGCCTCCCTGGTCGTAAGAGCAAGGGAGGGATCCAAACCTCTGTCCGATTGATCGGGGTGTGCACCGCAGGATCAATGGTCAGACCTCTGGGCCAAGTACTAAGAGAGAGGCAAGCGTATCTCTTCGTACCAGCAAGCAAGAACTTGTTCCGTTTTTGCAAAGAGACAATCATAAAATGATGGGTTGTCTCAAGTTGGCATCCACTTCCTCCCCACCTTGTTGGAGGAAGTGGTGGATATTTACTCCTATCCCTACTGAAAGGGATAGGATGGTGCTCTATTGAGTAGCTCACCTGCATCTCATCCTTACCCAGCAGGGTGACGACCGTGTCCCTCTACCCAGAGGTAGAGGGAAGAAAAAAGATGGGAAGAGGAGCCAGTCACACTCTCATTCCTCATCCATTCTTACGGTCACACCAGGATCGATGCTGTTCAGCCTGCGAGGGTCTGGGTTAACTACACAACGTGTTGAGCAACCACCACGGTTCCCCAAGGAAAAAGATCCAAGGAACTGTGGGCAATATCCCGAAGGTAGGAGGAGGTGCATGCGGTCCGGTTTGGACCAGGCCCTGCCTTCATTACCTGTGCCACGGAGAAGTTCTGCGGAACGCGAGAGAATGATGAAGAGGCGTCCACACTCATCCTGGGTGTCGAGTTTCTTCAGACAGCTCCGTCGCGCCTTCACAGGACAAAGCAGCATAGCCTTCGTATCGGAGGCGGTGAAGTCCATTAGGGAGGGTATTGTGAAGACTCGAACCAATCGTCAGTTACCGAAGGGTTCTGAGTCTTCGCTTACGAAGATCGGTACGAAATCGAGCGTCACAAATCCCCATCCCTTTGTGCTTGACTTCTCAAGAGAAGTCATGCAGTTACCTAAGACGAAAAGAAGGGAATAGTCGTATGACCTATCCCTCTTCTCGACTTTGGTTATGTACAGTATCATACTGACAAAGCTATTAAGACGAAGTAATGATTGCTCTGGAACAACCGAACTAAGTCCACAGCATAGTTCGTAAACTGACTCGGGCGCTCTGACAGCTGCCGACTGACTGTTTCGGAATCAGTAGAGGCAAGTTGTCCAAGCATCCGGGGAAGTCACGTGACCTTCGCCCTTTAAAGAGTTTATGCTGAGAGACCAAACAAATAAAATATTTGTTAGTCACCGATGCCGGACGGCGCGGCGATGATTCTCTTAATGCATAAGCTCAAAAGGCGAAAGTCAATTGCCTTCAAAAGACCGAGGTCCCTGATGGCAAGAAAATCTCATAGACGTTGAATCTCAGCTTAAGGAGAAACAACACTATGTGACGTTGAAGACGAAGGTAGGCAATGAATGCAACCTACGTCTTCCAGCTGAATCGAGAGAAGGAATCTCAAGATTCTAACCCCTGTGCTTACAAATGACTGAAAACGCTAACCGCCATTTCATTGCTGTCCGGTGTGCAGTGAAAGCGGGCGTTCTTCAGTAATGAAACAGAGGGGAGAGCCGCCTGAAGAACTGCTTCTCATGGGCTGAACGTTTGGAAGTAGAGCTGGCAGGTGTGGGAATAGGCGATGTCTTTCAATACATCTGCTAATCTGGGGTGAACAATGAACAATTGCACACCTCCGAATACAAGATATTTTGAGGACAAACTCAGATTCCGCAAAAATCATTCGCATTATCGAGATACGATGCAGCAAGAGACTATTACAGAATTCTGTTACCGTGCGGTAAACAGAAAGATGAGAGTCGAATAGATATCTCTGTTTAAAATTCTCGCAATACCGAAGACGATGAATCTAGCGTCACAGCAGTAGATGGTCATTCATGTATGCAGAATCCCCGCCCTTAAATCAGAGACTTAAGTCCGTGATTGTTGGGCAGAGATACGGTTGGTATTCAATCAAAGCAGGTGAGAAAGACATAACCAACCGTTCATCTCGAAGCGGCAGCTGGTACTGAAATGCCTCGGGCAATTCAATACGCAGTAGCTGTCGCTGACTCGTCATCCTGAGTTGCCAAGTAATCCTTTCCACGAAGGAATGCGTTCGGCTAGAACCACCGAGCATAAAGATATGCTCGAGCAATTATATTTATGCGAAACGAATTTCGGTAAATATAAAAGCTTAAATGGTGTTGTTGTGACAACACCATAAGTATATAAAATTGAAACTGGAAACTCCTGGGAGGTTGCAGGCAACCCCGAGTTGCAGTTCAATTAGAATACTTCTCGTCTAAGTCGCAATCCGTAGAATAACCAGGATATGCGCCTACCCCTCGGACCATTCAACTGCTTAGCAGAATCATGTCGCGAGGTTAATATACGTACTAGTATATTTGTAGGATCTGAACAACGATCTCCATCCTAAATTCTTTCCTTCAAGAAAACAAAATAAGGATTGGAGATCGACCACCTTCGGTCTCTATCAAAGAGTGAAGAAGTCTTCCTCGAAGGAAAGCTTCAATTGGTGAAGAATAACTAAGACGATAGTTCAAGCCAAACTGGATATTCCCGTCCGTTCTTCTCATTCCAGGTTGGTCGCCTACTGTGAGATAGTCTTCTTTCAGCAGCAGTCTTCTTCCTAATGCTAGAAAATTCCAGGAATTCGAGCATAGGCGAGGTTCCCAATTATCGTGTAACATATCGGGGATTCTCGTCTCGCTCACTTTTGGACCGTGGTCTCGCCTAAGTGTTTGGAGATCGTAAGAAACTCGAACAACTCTGAATGCGCTAGAAATTCCGTAGAATTCTAAGCAGTCTGCGAAACCCCCACCGAATTCGTCAAAACGACATCGCTGGTGGTCCTCATCGATTCCCGTAGAAATCGAGAATGGGGCAGGATCCCTCCTCAACGACCGGGGCTTACGTCAGGTAGGACCCGAAGGTCCCCCTGGTAGCGCAGTCCCCAACGTGGGATCCTACAGAGAAATCTCTGTAGGATCCCTCCCCTTTCCCTCGTAGCCGTAAGGAGAGAGGGAATGGGGGGAGGAATTGGATACTCGCTCGCCTTCCCAGTGGAACTAGCAGTTGGAGAAGATTAGGAGCAGCCATCTCCTTGCGGCGATGGCCTCTCAGAGTCTGGGAAACGTATCGTCAGGAGAAAAAACGTTTTCCCGAGGAGGGTTACGAACTCTCACTGTAGGTAAGGGTCTGCCGCCACTGTGAACGTCGTCTGGGTGGGTGGGGCTGATCGACACCTGACAGGAGAGAGCCGATACCGTCCTCCGACTCATTCCAGTCCTCGTCGAGGTCGAAACCTCTCAGGAGGACCAGAAGGAGTATTTAAATACGGTGTCCGAAGACACGTAGAAACGCCGCTGTCGCAGTAGAGGAGGTGGAAGTAGCCTGATCGACCGGCCAGAACTGAGAGAGCCTTCTTGTCCGGAGACGAGAGAGACTGGTTCAAGACAGAATCGGCAAGCTCCGATCGCGGCAAACCCACCGTCGGTTTGGGTTCCCTCTCGGGGCCCCAAAATGACTCGAGCAGAGACATGGGCTCTGCTGGTGGGAGCGGTGATCCTTCCCCCAGGTCGTTGTGCTGACGAATCAGTGCAATAACCTGGGCAAAGTTTACTCTGAATCTCGGAAGTTACAGCGTCTTGAGGAGTAGGACCGTCCAGTCCCTCCAACAAGAGCAGCTCCCAAAGACCCTCCTCCTTCAGAAGGACCAGCAACAGATCCCTGACGGTTGCCTCCAATCACTTTGCGCGTACGTCCTGGCTGGTCCTAGGACCATACCTGGCACGTGCGGCGTCATGACGGGATCGTGAGCGGCGCATCTCTCACGATCACTCCTATATACCTCGCTCTTCCTGGCGTAGCCGAGGAAGTTGAAGGTATCGGAGAGACAGAACTGACACTACCCCACCCTCCCCCCCCTGACGTCGCCTCCAATCACTTGCACGTACGTCCTGGTTGGTCCTAAGACCATACGTGGCACGTGCGGCGTCGTGATGGGATCGTGAGCGGCGCATCTCTCACGATCACTCCTATATACCTCTCTCCTTCCCGGCGTGCCCCAAGGAAGTTGAAGGTAGTGGAGAGACAGACCTGGACGCCTCCCCCCCCACGCTCGCTGGCAGGACCAGCGTACGTGGGGGGGCTGCAGCCGATCACCAACCCGCGGTGGGGATCGATCTGCAGGCCTGGCCGTGCCGCTCACCTGTGGCGAGCGGCTCGACTGAGCACGTCGACCCCAGTCCCGTGCGTCAGACGAGCTGCTGCTGGTTACCGTATCCGCCCGGTCCCTGTGGGAGCAGCGGTCAGGTGACCTGCAAAGCTCGCTTTCGCGGTGAGACCGGTGAGCGTCCTCGCGGCACGTCAAACTGCTGGTACCAGCCGAGGCTAGTACCGTCGGTCGAGGGGACCTGGGGGACCTCTTCCCAGCCTCAACCCGTGGCCGGTCAGAGACCGTCACGTCCACCCGAGGTACCGGCTGGTCGCTACGAGAGCGGCCGCTGGCCTGGCGAGAGTCACCTGAGCGGCTCTCGACAGTCTTCTGCTCCGTGCCTCGGTCATGACGCTGAGCAAAACTCAGGCGTCTTAACTTTGGCTGCACGGTCACTCCGAAGGAGACCGTACACTCGGAACTTCTCGCGGACGAGGGAAACTGAGCCGGTACCTGGCTTAGCAGCAGAGCTGCCAAGACCAGGCGAGGGGTGTACCAGCGGTAGCCAGCACACCCTTGGTCCCCGTGTTCTTCTTCTTCTCAGAAGAGGAGACGGGCCCCGTTCCCGAAGGAACAGGAGGACCAGCAAGAAAACCCCCCCCGTCACACCGGAGTGAGACGAGCCCTTCGAGTTCCCGAAGAAGTCTTCTTAGGGGGAAAACCCGGGTTACCAGCTGGTCGCTGCGAGAGCGGCCGCTGCCTGGCGAGAGTCACCTGAGCGGTTTCTCGCCAGCCGCCTTCTGCTCCGTGCCGCGGTCTTGGCGCCGAGCGAACTCTGGCGCCGAAACTTTGGCTGACAGTCTCCCGAGGGAGAGCTACACTCGGGATCTCCCGCGAACGAGAGACCGAGCCGGAACCTGGCGTAGCGGCATCGCCGCTAGCACCAGGCGAGGAAGTACCAGTGCTAACCGATACTCCTCTGGTCCCCGTCTATCTCTTCCTTACGGAAGGGGAGACGGGCCCTGCTCCCGAAGGAGCGGAGGACCAGCAGAAGGACCCCCCCGTCCCAACCGAGGTGGGACGGGCCCCGTAGAAGTTCCCGAAGGATACTTCTTAGGGGGGGAGGCAGCCTTCATCTTCTTCGGCTTATGGGCCTTAGAAGTCGAAGGGGAAGAGGCAGCAGCAGACGAAGACGAAGATGACACCTTCCTCTTCTTCGTCACCTCACGCAGGACAGGCGTCAGGTCCTCCATCCAGGCCGGAGTCGGGCCTATTGCCGAAGCAACACGGCCCAACTGCACCTGTCCGGACCCGGAGGCCTGGGACTGGGAAGACACACCCATGCAGGACCAGCATGGACAGGCGCAGGACCAGGAGCGACAGGAACAGCAACCAGTCAGGAGCGGCAGGAACAGCAGGCAGCGTAAACACAGAAGGGACGCCAAGCCAGTAGCGGGAACCACATCAGCGGCAGGTACGGCAGGCCCAGCCATCGCCTCGTAGAATCATCGGCAGCCAGCGGGAACCTGGGTACTGGCGGCCGGTCCAGGGGCGAGCTGCTGGAACAGCGGAAGTCTGGGGCAGGCAACAAGAAGACAACACAGGCGGCGGCGGCATACCCCTCCTCGGTACAGCGGCGACCGGCCCTAGTAGCGGCAGACGGCGTCACCGACACAGCATGGGGAGTGTTAAGACCAGCGGGGGGAAGCAGCATAAGCGGCCGTGGAGGTTGTAGTTGGAGGGACCGCTCCAAGTCACCGCCCCAGACCTCGCTAGGACGCTGCAGCAGATCGTGGATGCTAGGCAACGCCCTGCAGCCGCAGTTCCAAGGTCGTCTCCCACGGATGTAGCACCTGCGGTAGCACAGACAGATTAGTAAGAGGGGTTCCCTCACGCACGGGGGGGAGACATGCCCCCACCCCGAACGCAAGGAAGAGACCCCAAATACAAAATACAATGAGGAAGCTGAGCGGGGGGAAAGAAACGAAGACGAAGAATCGGATATCAAGGGAGTCGCGGGAGAACTTTCTGGCAGACCTTCGCTTCCCTACCCCCGCACAGCAGTGAAAAGTAATATGAAAATGAAAACAGAATACTGCACTGCGATTCACTTCATAGAACTTAAGGGGAAAAGATCAATTCCCGGGTAATGACGGCGGAAACTTGATCCATAATATGATGCTATCATAAAATATAAAATGAAAATGAAACAGAATACTGCACTTGCGATTTTCACTTTCACAAGCAATAAAACGTAAGGATTAATTCCAGGGTAAGAGCGGGAAATTGATCCAAAAGTTAAATTTGATGCAATTAATAAATGAAAAATGAAAAGAAAACTGCATTGCGAATCCACTTTCATTGCATTCTATTCATACAAAATAAGAGGCTCGTGCCGAGCGCAATCACGCTCGCTTCTCGGCAACGAACGCACAGGGCAAAAAATATAATGAAAAAAGAGTACTTACATCTTTCAATTACTCACTTTCGCCAAAAATACATGACTCGGCGCGAGTGCGCCCGCCCTCGGCACCCAGACATAATTCAACGTCAATTTCATGAAAAGAGCTGGATATCGCCGCCTCTACGGCGATAGCTCCATGTTTTTTGATTATAATTAAGTAATGAAAATGAAACAGTGTACTTACAGTTTCATTTTCAAGTCAAACAAACCATTAGTAGAAAAACACAATATAACAAAGCCAATACGACGATGAAGCGGGCAGAGAGCGATGACGAACACGTCCTTCACACCCGCGGCCGAAAGCAAAAGTGATTCTTCAGCCCGCGCGCACGATCGGACAAGCAGTTAACTACCGTTCTCCCCTTGTTCGAAGCTTACGACCGTTCCCAGCTGCCGCTAGTTACCTTCCTATTGTTAAAGGACGAGGGTTTTGTATTACGTATCGGAACAAAGAAATTTGAATTTCTGTCGGGGACGACGGAGTCTTAGCTAAGTATATATCTGACAGGTAAGTTCATTGTATGAAAACTTCAGTCTGGCTCCGACTGGTGTCTGTAAGGACATAATCTTCATTCGATGTCTTGGGCTTGAAGGAAGCTCTTCCTCTTGAAAGCCCTCTCCCTCGAGGAGCTGCTCTCGAGGGAGGAGCCCCACGAAAGGGTTTAACCTTCTTAGGAGGTCGTACAATGAGGCGTGGAAGGAACTGCTGGACGTCTCGAGGACTGAGCTAAGAGGTCCTGCGTAGCTTTTTCCTGCAAGCTACTTGCCAGGTCCTTGACCATCGTCTGGGGGAAGAGATGGTTCGTAAGAGGAGAAAAGAGCAGTTCCGCTTTCTGAGCGGGTGTAACTGATCTAGCTGTGAAGTTACACAGCAGAGCTCTCTTCTTAAGGAATGCCGTTCCGAAGTGAGAAACAAACTAGCTCTTCCGAACCATCCCTGATGGCCTTGTCCATGCACGATAGCACGTTGGACAGCTCCCCCAAACTGAGCGAGTCCGGGCTTATAGATTGCAGATCTAGAACTCCCCAAGCACCAGTCCAAAAAGTTGAAGACTTCGAGAGTCCGTAGCAGTCCTTTTAAGTGATGGTCAGTTTCCGTAGGAGTCCAAAGACACCTTGGCTGTGGATAAAAGGGACCTCCTCTGGGAATCTACTAAACTAGAGAAGTCCCCTTGAGCTGCGAAGGGATCTTTCACACCCACGTCTCCCTTGGTCTCGTACCAAACGCCCCCCCCCTTTACCACTGAGTCTAGAGGGAGGAAAGGCGAAAGTTGACTTGCCCTGATCCTTCCTTCGATCCATCCAGTCTTGGAGTTTCTTGAAGGCCCTCTTGGTGGACAGCGAAGTCTTCATTTCCACAAACTCCGGGGTCGGGTTACCACGACTTGGAAGACGAAAACTGCGAGGGAGGAGACTTGGGAGCTGCAGGCTGAAACTTGTCCCCGAAAGACGAGCGCAACAGCCGCACAAGAACCTTGTAGTCCGAGACGGACGAAACAGAAGAAGGTTCCTCTTCAATCGAGTCCGCCGGACTACTCAACTCTCCTTCTTCCCTAAGAGGAATAGGAGACCGCCCCTCCGGAGAGGGCGTACGTCCAGTGGGTCTGGCCTTGATCAAAGACCCCCGCTGCTTAGAAGCAGAAGCCTCATCTAAGCTAACGTCCTTTACGACGACCTTACTGCTCGAAGGAGGCAGAGTGTTCTTTGACGGCGATGAGCGTCCCTTAGAGATGACCGAGACTGCCTTACTTCCAACAGAAGCGTCCTTACGCTTCTTACACGAGCGAACAGAATTCGAAGGATAACGCGTCTTTCCGAACGTTAACGAACTCCCTTATAAGGAGACACGTCACTACGAGCGTCCATACGAGCGAACCTCCGTGCACGTCCTCTTCCTGCTCGGCGTCCTCCAGAGCGTCCTGGCAAGCGTCCTGCTGAGCGTCTTCAAAAGCGTCCTGCTGAGCGTCTTCAAAAGCGTCCTCTCGAGCGTCTATCGAGCAGCCTGCCCATGACGTCGAGAGGGTACGAAAGCGTCCTGATGACTAGCTTTCCTACCAGGAGAACGAGATCGGCGATTAACCGAAGGAGACGCATTCGGAGAAAGAGATGAACACGGAGAGGGAGAAGGAGACTGCTTCGTCCTCTTGACAGGCAGCCTGACGTCCTTCCTCTGCTTAGGCTCGACTGCTGCTGGGCGAGTCCTCTGAGCCATCAAAGAAGATAACTGGTCCTGAAGGGACAAAAGGATGTTCTTCGTAGGCGAAGAACCAACAGAAGGAGCAGGACTGAGCCTACAAGAAGACGAGGGGGCGAGGGGATGCCTCATTCCAATTCTCACAGGTACAGCTACCAGCTTCTCCAACGCGCGACTGTAGCGCATCTCAGCATCACCACCGGATGACATCCTACCTCTCTTCTGAGGCGGAAAGGCGTCATAAGCATCCGGAGAAGAGCGCAACGAAACTGGAGAGATAGGACGTGAAGCGTCCTCACTACGAAAAGTCCTTGCACTCGGAGGACGGAAAACAGTCCTTAAGGATACGCGCCCGTGCGCACTCCTTGGCAGCCTGGGAACTTGCAACATGGCCTGCCGAAGGGACGCCAGATCGGTGGGGTGGGGAGCCCCCGTAACCCTCTTGCAGCTTTCGACATAGCCACTCCCTGAGTCCTGGGAGCCCGATAGCGGTCTAGGCCTAGAGGCATTATGGGGCCGATCTGACAACCCCTCCACAACACTAGGGGCACGATCACACACTTTCACCGAGCCAGTTTTCTAAGGCCAACACTTTTGATTCAAGAGTACGCAACGACTCCAAAATCAGAGAAAGGGCATTATCTTCTCCAGACACAGAATCAGGGCCCGAAGGCAACATCACAGGTTTAGGAGATACAAATTCTACAGGTGATAAAGCAGGTGAAATGTTAGTTCCCTTACCTTTAGTAGAACCGCTCCTGGAGGAAGATCTCCTGATCCTATTGCGTTCCTAATTTACGCCGATAGGAATCATACACCTTCCATCCATCATCGGTCAATCCTTCACATTCATTGCACCGATCATCCAACAAACATACATGTCCCCTACACACCCCATACATACTGTGTGGGGATCTACCGATGATTTAGGTAGCCTCACCTTACAATCACTCTTCACACACACTCTGAAACTCACTGCACTTGATCCAGACATCACGTTTAAAGAAAAGCCAATCCAAAATCAAAAAACAGTCCACTATTGCGTATGCCAATCCAACAATCCAGAATCAATAATACGAGTAAATCCAAAAATCCTATGAGCGGAGGTACTGCAAACAGTTGTTTACAGCACCGCAAACAGAAAAATATGAATAGAAATGGGAATGGTTCCTGATATCCGCCTCCAGCGGCGGGAATGGGTACTACCACCTGGCGCCCACTGCGTGTGCCGAGAGTTTTGAAATTCTGTCGGACTTCAGAAAATACAGCTATATATATATCGGTCAGGTAAGTTGCATGAACAAATTGCATTTTCTTGTACAGATCAATGTTTTTGGCTTATTGAGTTATGTTTACTAATTACCCTGCAACTACGAAAGTAAGAGGAATTTTGACGAAATATTTCGTATACGTATTCTCAATTGCCATATGAAGCTCCATGAATTTTTTCACAACTTTGCATTTTTCGCCCTATACCCCCATATAAGGGTTCCGGCCGACTCCTTAACCTCACAGCCAGAATCCTACTACTAATCTACAATAACTCCCACTGCTTCAGTCCAAACAAAAGGGGTCAAAGTCAACATCTCTCCTACAGAGGAGAATGCCCAAGGGGAACCACAAGCAACACCCCAAAGAACAATCCACATCTGCAGTGAAATAATTTTGTCAAAAGAAAATACAATGACAAAACTAGATAAACAAATTTCATTTGTTGTTCAAGTAGAATATCCCTGACATGCTGAACAACCACATAGTACTACATTTTAAGTCCTGAATAATCTCCAACAAGCAAAATAGTATTAAAATCATTAGCAAAGTACTTTAAAACCAAGCTAAGTTCTGTCACACAGTAGTGATAAGAGATGTGTAGATGTGACAATGGCTTAAGTAGACATGAATAGAGTACATTACTGACATGTAAAGTGGGCAGGATCCCAGTTCTTGCCTCTCACCTACCAGCAACCATTAACTACCTTGTTGCCAAGCTTCAATGACTAAACCAGCTGTTGTGAAAGGTTGTCCACATAAAAGACAAAGGTTGGTTTGTATCTTCATAGGAACAATTGTTTCATATTAATGGTAATAAATTAATTTGTCACCAATTAACCTAACCTTTGCTTAAGACTGTACAATGCTACACATCAATGCATGCCTGGTTGCCTGATGCTCTCTTCACAACCCCACATAATAGGCACCTACTACCTGCGTGGTGTAGTACTGGTACCTGTGGAAAGTTAATTTTTATTAGGTATAATCTTCCTTGACAGCACAACATATTTTACTACATATACTGTATATCTCTGATTCCCATTGCTTTTATTATAAACATGTTATTGTTATAATACAATTAAGTTGTTCATACTTACCTGGCAGATATATATATAGCTGTATTTTTCTGACGTCCGGCAGAATTTCAAAACTCGCGGCACACGTAGTGGGCGGCCAGGTGGTAGTACCCATTCCCGCCGCTGGGAGGCAGATATCAGGAACCATTCCCATTTATTTCTATTCATATTTTACATCCATGCCACTGTCTCCTGAGGGGATGAGGGTGGGCACCTTAATTATATATATCTGCCAGTAAGTATGACAAAAACTTAATTGTATTATAACATAACATTTTGTTTCATGAAACTTACCTGACAGTTATATATATAGCTGAATCCCACCTTCGGATGGTGGGAAGAGACAGAATAGGATTTTAGGAAACTTAAATTAAGTAGATGATGTACATCTTGGTTCCTCACCTGTTAGCAAAGTAGACTCTGTGATTACTGTCACTTAAGCCTGCTTCTGCTTTAATCAGAGTTGCCAGCCAGGTGGAGACCTGTAGTGATGGTGCGCTCTGGATGCTCTGTCAACGGGGACGAAACCACAATGTGACAAGACCATCGGACCATCCATATGAGGGCTACGGAGCAACTGACCACCACCTGACCAACTAACCAAAAATCCCCTGAAAGTTAATCTAAAGAATGGGAGATTTTCACAGAAGATCTCACCATCAACCAAAAACACAACAAATAAAACTAACTAACCTATTCTAAGCTAAGGGATAGGGAGAGATTGCTACCTTCAGCCCCCCAAACTGTGTCCGCAGAAATGTATGGCCCCAGAAAGAACTACAGTTCTCGTAAATCGTTCTCACATCCCGTAGGTAATGTGAGGCGAATACGGAATTGCTCCTCCAAAGGTGCTATCAAGGATATCCTTGATAGACATATTCCTTTGAAAGGCAAGAGAGGTAGCTACGGCTCTGACTTCGTGAGCTTTCACTCGTAAGAGGCTCAAATCAGCTTTCTGGCAAGATGAATGAGCCTCTTTAATGACGTCCCTCAGAAAGAAAGCCACAGCATTCTTCGACAAAGGCAATTCTGGTCTTTTCACCGAGCACCAGAGATTACCTGAGGGACCTCTTACCTCTTTAGTTCTGTGAATATAGAACTTGAGAGCCCTGACAGGGCACAGGACTCTCTCTGGTTCTTGACCCACGAGACTCGACATACCTTTGATCTCAAAGCTCTTGGGCCAAGGGTTAGACGGGTTCTTCATTCTTAGCCAAGAAAGTGGACTCAACGAGCAGCCAGCGTTGTCCCCCTTGAAGCCCACTTGGCTACTGAACGCTTGGATTTCGCTAACTCTCTTCGCCGTCGCCAGAGAAGTTAGAAAAAGCGCTTTCTTCGTCAAGTTCCGTAGAGACGCTTCGTGGAGAGGTTCAAACGGACTTGACATTAAATGTTTAAGAACCACGTCACGGTTCCATGAAGGCGGTCTCTCCTGTGGAATCTTGGTGGTTTCAAATGATCTCAAGAGGTCGTGGAGATCCTTGTTGTCAGAGAGGTCCAGTCCTCTGTGTCGAAAAACGGCTGACAACATACTCTTATCCCTTGATGGTCGGACTAGCCAAATTTCTGCACATTTCTTAGGAAAGCAGAAAATCGGCTATCTGGCTCACAGAGGTCGTGGAAGAGGAAACTCCCTCCTTTCTGCACCATGCCCTGAAGGAGGCCCACTTCGATGGTAAACAGCTCTTGAAGAGGCTCTTCTAGCATTAGCGATTGCTCTCGCAGCTGCTTTCGAAAAACCTCTCGCTCTGGCCAACTTTTCGATAGTCTGAACACAGTCAGATCCAGAGCGGAGAGGTTTTGGTGATACCTTTCGAAGTGAGGCTGTTTGAGTAGATCTTTCCTCCAGGTGGGCAACGTCCTTGGGAAGTCCACAAGGAATGTCATGACCTCTGTGAACCATTCTCTCGCTGGCCACATCGGGGCGATCAGGGTCAACCTTGTCCCCTCTGAAGCTGCAAACTTCTCATGACTTCCCCATGATCTTGAATGGAGGGAAGGCATAAAGGTCCAGGCCTGTCCAACTCCAGAGCAATGCATCCACCGCAACTGCTCCTGGATCTAGGACTGGGGAGCAATACAGAGGGAAGCCTCTTCGTCCTCGACGTCGCGAACAGGTCGACTAGAGGACGTACCCCACAACTTACACAGTTGTTGACGCACCTCTTGGTGTAAGGTCCACTCTGTTGGCAGGATTTGATCTTGTCGACTGAGAAGGTCCGCCCTGACGTTCTGTACCCCTGCGACAAATCTCGTCAGGAATCTTGATCTGCCTCACATCTGCCCCCATAGCAGAACCTCCCTTGCCGGGTGGTGAAAAAGGGATCGGAGTGTGTTCCTCCCTGATTCTTCAGATATGCACAAGCTGTGGTGTTGTCCGAGTTGACTTGGATGACCTTGCTTGTCACTTTGTCTTCGAAGAACTGCAGCGACAGGAAGATCGTGCTGCTAGTTCTTTCACATTGATGTGCCAGGCTACCTGTTCCCCTCTCCAGGAGCCTGACACTTCTTCCCTCTAGTTGTTGCTCCCCAACCGGAAATGGAAGCGTCTGAAAACAACACTACGTAGTTTGGGGCTCAGAAGATTTAGGGATAAGCCCTCTCGCAACTTCTGAGGGTCGACCCACCATCTTAAGTGGCTTTTCACTGGATCTGAGATCTTCAAGATCGCATTCAGATCTTCCTTGGCTTTCCATTCTTCCGCTAGGAAAAATTGGAGAGGCCTGAGGTGCAGTCTTTCCCAAGGAGACAAACTTTTACAGCGAGGAAATGGTGCCCAGCAGACTCATCCATTCCCTTGCCGAGCAAGTCTCTTTCCCTAGGAAGGCTAAGACTTTCTCTAAGCCTAGAAGCTGACGTTCCTGGGACGGAAACGCCGACAAAAGCCACTGAATCCATCTGAATCCCCAGATACACAATGGACTGTGTCGGGGTCAGATGTGACTTTTCAGAGTTGACTAAGAGTCCAGGGACTTCGCTAAGGCTAAAGTTGACTGAAGGTCTTCAGACATTTCCCTTTCGACGATGCTCTGATCAACAATCGTCGAGGTATAGGGATATTCTGATCCCTGAAGAATGTAACCACCTTGCTACATTCTTCATTATGACAGTAAAGACCATCGGAGCCGAGATGAGACCGAAACAAAGGGCTCTGAATTGCCATACTCTGTTTCCTAAGACGAATCTCAGGTATTTCCTTGAAAGAGGGTGGACGGGGACGTGAAAGTACGCGTCCTGCAGGTCTAGGGACACCATCCAGTCGCCAGGTCTCAAGGCTCCTAGAACTGACTGAGGCGTCTCCATCTTGAACTTGCTCTTTTCTACAAAAAGATTGAGCCTGCTTACGCTAGGACTGGCGCCAACCCGATGACTGCTTCGGTACCAGGAAAATCCTGTTGTAGAAGCCTGGTGACCCCAGGACCCACGACTTGCTCCACCGCCTCTTTTTTCGATCATCTGATCTAAAAGATCGAAAAGGATGCGTTTCTTCTCTCCCTGATAAGACGGAGAAAGGTCCCTGGGAGTTGATGTTAGAGGAGGAGGGTGCAAAAAGGGGATCTTGTACCCTTGCTCTACGATCTTGAGAGTCCAAGGGTCCGCCCCTCTCTGTCTCCATGCACCCGCAAAAAACTTCAGTCTGGCTCCGACTGGCGTCTGAAGGACATGTTCTTCATTTGGCTGTCTTAGGTTTGAAGGAAGCTCTTCCTCTTGAAAGCCCTCTCCCTCGAGAAGGCTGCTCTCGAGGAGGAGCTCCGCGAAAGGGTTTAACTTTCTTCGGAGGTCTCACAAACGATGATGTAGAAGGAACTGCTGGACGGACGCCTCGAGGACTGTGCTAATAGGTCCTGGGTTGCCTTCTCCTGCAAAACTAATCGCTAGATCTTGACCATCGTCTGGGGGAAGAGATGGTCCGAAAGAGGAGAAAAAAGAGCAACTCCGCTTTCTGAGCGGGTGTAAACCGACCTTGCGGTGAAACTACAAAGCAGAGCTCTTTTCTTAAGGAAAGCTGTTCCAAAGTGAGAAACTAGCTCTTCCGAACCATCCCTGACGGCCTTGTCCATGCATGATAACACACTGGACAGCTCCCCCAGACTGAGAGAGTCAGGGCTTCTAGATTGTAGGTCTAGAACTCCCAAGCACCAGTCCAAGAAGTTGAAGACTCCTAACGTGCGCAGCAGTCCTTTCAAGTGGTGGTCCGTCTCCGAAGGAGTCCAGGACACCTTGGCAGCTGATAAGAGGGACCTCCTCTGGGCGTCCACTAAGCTGGAGAAGTCCCCAAGTGCAGACGAAGGAACCTTCACACCCACGTCTTCCTTGGTCTCATACCACACGCCGCCTTTTCCGGAGAGTCTAGAGGGAGGAAGGGCGAAATTCGTCTTGCCCTGATCCTTCCTTCGAGTCATAAAGTCCTGGAGCTTCTTGAAAGCCCTCTTGGTTGAAAGAGAAGTCTTCATCTCAACAAACTCCGGTGTCTTGTATGACTTGGAAGACGAAAGTTGCGAGGGAGGAGACCTAGGAGCTGCCGGCTGAAAACTTGTCCCCGAAGGACGAACGTAACAGTCGCACAAGAACCTTATAGTCAGAGACAGACGAAAAACCAAAGGGGGTTCCTCTTCCACCGAGCTCGTCTGACTACTAAGTTCCCCATTCTTCTCTAAGAGGAACCGGTGATCGTCCATCCGGAGAGGGCGTACGTCCAGCGGATCTAGCCTTAATCAAAGACTTCCGCTGCTTAGAAGTTGACGCTTCGGGCACGGAATCGTCCTTACGACGATCCTTAACACTCGAAGAAGGCAGAACGTCTTGGGTGCGTCGAGCGTCCTGTGAGACGACGGAGACTGCCTTACTTCTACCTGAAGAGATCTTATGCTTCTTGATAGCACTACTAAGAACAGTAGGTACAGAGTCTCTATGCGCTCTAACAAAACTCCTTATGAGGAGACACGTCCCTCCGAGTGTCCACACGAGCGTCCTGGTGAGAGTCCTCAAAAGCGTCCCGCTTCTCATGAAAAGCGTCCTGCTTAGCATGGAAAGTGTCCCTGCTGAGCGTCCTCGAAAGCGTCCTGTCTTGCTTGAAAAGCGTCCTGCTTAGAACGGAAAGCGTCCTGCTGAGCGTCCTCAAAAGCGTCCTGCTGAGCGTAGAAAGCGTCCTGATGATAGCGAAAAGCGTCCTGCTGAGCGCAAGCTTTATCAGAACGAGATCGGCGATGATCCAAAGGAGACGCAATCGGGGAAAGAGACGAACGCGGAGAGAGAGAAGGAGACTGCTTCGTCCTCTTGACGGGCAGCCTGACGTCCTTCCTCCGCTTAGGCTCAACTGCTGCTGGGCGAGTCCTATGAGCCATAAGAGCAGAAAGCTGGTCCTGAAGGGACAAAAGAATATTCTTCGTAGGTGACGAACTAGAAGGAGCAGGACCGAACCTGCGAGAAGGCGCAGGGGCGAGGGACGCCTCCTTCCTTCTCACAGGTACAGCTACCTGCTTCTCCGAAGAGTGATCGTAGCGCGACTGGACGTCCTCACCGGAAGACAACCTGCCTCTTTTCTGAGGAGGAAAGGCGTCATAAGCATCCGGAGAAGAAAGCAAAGAAACTGGTGAAAAAGGACGCGAAGCGTCCTCACAATGAAAGTCCTTTTCGAGGACGCGAGTCACTCCGAGCGCTCCACCCCTTGCGCAGGGAGGAGCCTCGGAGGACGAGAAATGATATGTCATGTTACAATAAAGTTTTTTATAACATACTTACCTGACAGATATATACTTAGCTATAGACTCCGTCGTCTCTCCGACAGAATTTCAAATTTCGCGGCCCACGCTACCGGTAGGTCAGGTGATCTACCGCCTGCTGCCCTGGGTGGCAGGACTAGGAACCATTCCCGTTTTCTAATCAGAATTCTTCTCTTCCACCTGTCTCCTGCGGGGAGGCTGGGTGGGCCATTAATCGTATATATCTGTCAGGTAAGTATGTATAAAACTTTATTGTAACATGACAATATCATTTTTATACATTCAACTTCCCTGCCAGATATACTTAGCTGATTAGCACCCATTGGTGGTGGGTAAGAGACAGCTAACTACTGAAATAGACAGGTAAACAACATATGTTGTAGGTATTAATAAACCTTGGTTCCTACCTATTAGGCTGAAGACTTCGCGGCTACTGCCTTGGAGTCTGCTTAGCCTCAAGAGCCTCAGGCGAGATATTGATCTATGGCTAAGAGTTCTTGTGGGTCTGCCAATGGGGTCTTATCCACTTACTCGGCAGAGCCTAAAAGGCCTTTGTCATTGGGTGCTATTCCACTAACATGACAATACACCTTGTTCAAGGAGCACAAAACCGATCCCGATCACCTGATCCTAACATCCATGTTAGTTCTAAGATTGTAAGGAGTTATCCCGAACTCCTTACAAACAACCAAAAACTCGAAACATAAATACACTTTCATTACAAAATATACAAAAAAAATTTGTACTCCCCTACTAGCCATACATACCCTTGATCCCCTACCAGCAATGACACTATGCTCCCGTGCGACATTAGTGAGCTTGCTAATAGAAAACCAAGCACATATCTGACAAGAGGGTTTATGTACGATAAAAACACAAAATTAAGGATCAGTCTTTGCTCCAAGACCCGCCAGTACTGTATCTGCTGATACAAAAGGGACTAGCGAGAAGCACTTCTCATAGGTCCATCTCACGTCCTTCAGATAATGAGATGCAAACACTTGAATTGCACCTCCAATATGTAGTCTCAATGATATTCTTTAGAGACATATTCTTTTGGAACGCCAAAGACGTTGCTACTGCCCTCACTTCATGTGTCTTGACCTTTAGAAGACCAAAGGATTCCTCCGAGCAGTTCTTGTGAGCGTCCGTAATAACGCTCCTCACAAAGAAGCTAAGGCGTTCTTGGACATGAGTCTTTTGGGGTTCTTCACCGCCCACACCCAAAGACCTTGTTGACAAGCTCCCATCTGTCTCTTCCTCTCTAAATAATTTTAAGAGCTCTCACTGGACATGAGAGACCTCTCTATCTCTCTGCCTACAAGGTTAGATAGGCCTTTTACCTCAAAACTTCTGGGCCACGGTTTTGACGGGTTTTCGTTCCTTGCCAGAAACATTGTCTGGAAAGAACAGATGGCAGCATCTCCTTTGAACCCCACCGTGGAATCCAGAGCGTTGCAATTCGCTCGTCCTCTTGGCTGTAGCGAGAGCCACCAGGAACAAGCATTTCCTAGTGACGTCGCGGAAGGAAGCCAGATGTAAAGGCTCGAATTTATCCGATGAAAGGAATTTCAGGACCACGTCTAGATTCCAACTAGGTGTTCTAGGAGTAGCTGCCTTTGAAGTCTCAAAAGATCTAATTAGATCGTGTAGATCTTTGTTGCTTGCAATGTCTAGGCCTCGATTCATAAATACTGAAGACAGCATGCTTCTGTATCCCTTTATTGTTGAGACAGATAGGTGTGATTCCTCTCTCAGAAAGAGGAGGAAATCGGCAATATTCACTATAGAGGTACTGGAGGAGGACAGCTTCTGACCCTTACACCACCTCCTAAAGACTTCCACTTTGATTGGTATACTCTTCTCGTCGAAGCTCTGCGGGCTCTAGCGATAGAGCCCGCAGCCTTGCGAGAAAAGCCCCTCGCTCTGACAAGTCTTTCGATAGTCGAAAGGCAGTCAGAGCGAGACCTGGGAGGTTGTGATGAAACCTCTCGAAGTGGGGTTGTCTGAGTAGATCTGGTCTGTTTGCAAGCGATCTGGGGAAGTCACTATCCACTCCAGTACCCTCCGTGAACCATTCCTGGGCTGGCCAAAACAAAATGGGGCTATTAGCGTCAACTTCGTGCTCTTCGAAGCTACGAACTTCCTGAGCACTTCCCCCAGGATCTTGAACGGGGGAAAGGCGTACGCGTCCACACCCGACCAATCCAGGAGAAACGCGTCTATTGCGAAGGCTCTCGGATCTTCCACAAGAGAGCAAAAGATCTCTATTCTTTTGGAGAGGAACGTCGCAAACAGGTCTATGTAGGTCTCCCCAACAGGGACCAAAAGATTTCGACACACTTCTTCGTGTAGAGTCCATTCTGTGGGAAGGACCTGATTCCTCCTGCTCAGTCTGTCCGCTCTCACATTCTTGATCCCTTGAACAAACCTCGTGAGGAGAGTTATCCTCTTTCTTCGTCCAGGTTAACGGATGTCTTGTTAAACTGATAGAGGGAGAAAGAGTGCGTGCTCCTTGCTTGCGTATGTAAGCCAGAGCCGTGGTGTTGTCCCGAGTTTATCTGTATCACCCCGTCTCTGACTATCTCTTCGAAGAACTTTAAGGCTAGGTGTATGGCCACTAGTTCCTTGCAATTGATGTGCCAGGACACCTGTTCCTTTGTCCAGGTGCCTGACACCTCCCTTGCTCCTAGCGTCGCTCCCCATCCCGACTCCGAAGCGTCGGTAATAACACTTGGTCTGGGTTCTGCAGGCAGCGATAAGCCTCTGCAGGGCAAGATAAGCCCTCGTTCTTTTGAAGAGGAGGGATCCACCACTTCAAATGATCTTTTTTACCTCTTGTGGAAGTTGGAAGATGTCCGAGAGTTGTCCCGTCTTCCAACTCCACACCTCTTTGGAGGAAAAACTGAGAGGGCGAAGGTGAAGTCTTCCCCAGAGAGAAGAACTTTTCCAGTGAGGACCTTAAAAGGCTCAGGTAATCCCTCGGGGCTGAGCTGTTCTTTCTTTCTAAGAAGCTCGAGATTCTCGACAAAAACTCGAGTGATTCTTTCTCCGCGAAGGATATACTCGAAAACCCAAAACCCCGAGAATCCATCTGAATCCCCAGATAGACCAAGTTTCTGGCTGGGGATCAGCTGTGACTTCTCGAGGTTGACGAGCAATCCTAGCGAATCTATTCATGTTCCTTGTTTACTGTAAGTCCTCCAAGCACCTGAATCTCGACTTGGCCCTGATCAGCCAGTCGTCCAAGTAGAGGGAGATGTTTATTCCCTCTAGGTGAAGCCATCTTGCCACATTCGCCATCAGGTTGGTTGGGAATACTTGCGGAGCTGTAGACAGACCGAAGCACAGAGCCCTGAACTGAAAGATCTTGTCTCCTATTAACAAAACGAAGATATTTCTTTGACAAATGCGTGAATGGGAACATGGAAATATGCGTCTTGCAAGTCCAGAGAGACCATCCTCTCCTGGACGAAGAGCCGACATTACTGAGGCTGGACGTTTCCATGCGAAAATGATATTGTAGATACAATTAAGTTTGTTCATACTTACCTGGCAGATATATATAGCTGATAATTTCCGACACCGACAGAATTTAAAAACTTACGACACACGTAGTGGGGAGTCAGGTGGTTTAGTACCCATTCCCGCCGCTGGGAGGCGGGTATCAGGATCATTCCCATTTTCTATTCATAATTTTTATTTCCACTGTCTCCTGAGGGGAGGTGGGCGGGTACTTAATTATATATATCTGCCAGGTAAGTATGAACAAACTTAATTGTATCATTACAATATCATTTTGTTCATGCAACTTACCTGTCAGATATATAATATAGCTGAATCCCACCTTTGGTGGTGGGAGAGACAGAATAGAGGATTTTTAGGAAACACATATGTCAGATAATTGATATCTTGATTCCTTACCTGTTAGCAATAGCTGGCTTCGTGATTACTGCCACGTAAGTCTGCTTGTGCTACTAGAGTTGCCAGCAAGGTAGAGACCTATGAAGCTGCACTCCAGATGATCTGTCAACAGGGGCGAGGACACGACCGTGACTAGACCATGGACCATACTAATGAGGGCAACGAGACAAAAATACCACCACCTGGCTTAGTTTAACCAAAGGCATCCCACTTAACTAAGCTAATGGAAGGGAGACCCGCCCCCAGGCGGTCACCCCACAACCTAAACACAAATTAAAAAACCCCCCTAATCCCTAAAGGATAGGATGAGTGTTACCTCCTGCCCCCAAAACAGTGTCTGCAGCAATGTATGGTCCGAGGGGAGAAGCAATTTTCGTATGTCACTTTCACCTCCCGCAGGTAGTGTGAAGCGAACACCGAATTGCTTCTCCAAATGTGGCATTCAAAATATCTTTGAGAGCCATATTTTTGTGAAAGGCTACCGAAGTAGCAATAGCTCTCACCTCGTGAGCTTTTTACTTTCAGAAGCTTTAAATCACTGTCACTACACTTATTATGCGCTTCTTGAATCGTATTCCTGATGAAGAACGCCCAGTGCGTTTTTTCGACATAGGAAGATCAGGTTTCCTCACTGAACACCACAAATTGTCCGATGAACCTCTGCAAGCTTTAGTTCTCTGCAGATAGAACTTTAGAGCCCATGACAGGACACAGGAATCTCTCACGTTCGTTTCCAACTATATCTGACAAACCCTTTGATTTCAAAGGACCTCGGCCACGGGTTTGGAAGGATTCTCGTTTCTTTGCTAAGAACATGGGACTTAAAGACACACCGCACTACTTTCTGAAAAGCCAATCTGCTTGCTAATGGCCTGAATTTCGCTAACCCTCTTCACCGTCGCCAGAGCGGTTAGGAAGATCGTTTTCTTCGTTAGATTCCTGATAGAAACTGAATGAAGCGGTTCGAAGTGACTCGACATCAAATATTTGAGTACCACATCCAAGTTCCACGAGGGTACTTAGGCTGGACTACCTTCCTAGTCTTGAACGATCTAATAAGATCATGAATGTCCTTATTATTAGACAAATCGAGTCCTCTGTGTCTAAAGACTACAGAAAGCACGCTCCTGTAGCCTTTAATAGTTGGAACAGCTAACTTCACTTCCTCTCTCAGAATAGAGAAGGAAGTCAGCTATCTGGCTCACAGAGGTTGTGGTGGAGGAAATGCCCTTCTTCCTGCACCAGGATCTGAAGACAGCCCACTTCGATTGGTACATAGCGATTGAGGAGGGCCTCCTTGCGGTGGCAATCGCCTTCGCCACAGGTCTTGAAAAACCCCTCGCTCTGGCCAACTTCTTGATAGTCTGAACGCAGTCAGACTCAGAGCGGGAGGTTTTTGTGGTACCTCTCGAAGTGGGGCTGTCTGAGTAGATCTTTCCTTAAGGGTAGAGTCCTCGGAAAGTCTACCAGAAGGACATCACCTCTGTGAACCAGTCGGCTGCCGGCCAGAAGGGGGGCGATGAGTGTCATCCTCGCTCCTTCCGATGCCGCAAACTTCCTCATCACTTCCCCGAGGATCTTGAGCGGGGGAAAAGCGTATATGTCTAGGCCCGACCAATTCCAAAGTAGGGCGTCTACTGCGACTGCTCCCGGGTCCAGAACTGGGGAGCAATAGAGCTGAAGTCTTCTCGTCCTGGACGTTGCGAAGACATCCACCTGTGGACAGCCCCACAGGGTCCCACAGCGACTGGCAAACCTCTTGGTGAAGGGTCCACTCTGTCCGGCAACAGCTGTCCTCGCCGACTGAGAAGGTCCGCCCGCCCAACATTCTGTACTCCTGGACACGAACCTTGTCAGGATCATGACTTCTTGCGCTTTTGGCCCACAAAAAGGAGTTCCTTTGCGATGGCAAACAGAGAAGGCGAGTTAGTTCCCCCTTGATTTCTTAGGTATGCCAGCGCTGTTGTATTGTCAGCATTGATCTGAACTACTTTGCCGGATAACTTCTTCCTGGAAAAACCTGAGAGCCAGATAAATGGCTGACAGCTCTTTCAGATTGATGTGCCAGGACACCTGTTCCCCTTCTCCAGGTGCCCGACACTTCTTTCCCTCCTAGTGTTGCTCCCCAACCCGTGGACGACGCGTCGGAAAAAACAACACTAGGTCGGGGTTCCGAAGTTTGAGGGAGAGCCCTTCTGCGAGCTTCCGAGGATCTGACCACCCCAACTTAGGTGATCCTTCACCTCTCTCGTTAAACACAAGATCGCCTCCAGATCTTGCTTGTTTCTTCCACTGTTGGCTAGGAAGAATTGAAGAGGTCTGAGGTGGAGCCTTCCCAGAGAAACAAACTTCTCCAGTGAGGAAATGGTCCCCAGCAAACTCATCCATTCCCTCACCGAGCTGTTTCCTTCCCCAGAAAGGTCGCCACTTTCTCCAAGCATTGAAGTTGTCGCCCCGTGGGACGGAAAAAAGCCCGAAAAGCCACTGAGTCCATCTGAATCCCCAGATAGACTAAAGATTGAGACGGAGTTCAAATGCGACTTTTCGGAGGGTTTACAGAAGCCACCCCAGGGACTTTGCTAACGTCATGGTCGTGGGTGCAGGTCCTCCAGACACCGTTCCCGCGATGAAGCTCGAATAAGCCAGTCGTCTAGGTAGAGAGAGATCCGTATATTCTCCAATGAAGCAGCCTTGCCACATTCTTTATTAGAATGGTGAAAACCATCGGCGCTGTGGTCAGACCGAAGCAAAGTGCCCTGAATTGGAATACCTTCCCCTTCAGGACAAATCGCAGGTATTTTCCTTGATTGGGGATGGATGGGGACGTGAAAATACGCTCTTGGAGGTCTAGTGAGACCATCCAATCCCCCGGTCTCAAAGCTGACAGCACCGATTGAGTCGTCTCCATCTTGAATTTCTTCTTTATCACGAAGAGATTTAGGCTGCTGACATCGAGGACGGGTCGACCCCCCGAATGTTTTCGGCACCAGGAACAGGCGGTTGTAAAACCCTGGCGATTCCAGGTCGAAGACCTGTTCCACCGCTTGCTTCTCGATCATTTGTTCCAGCAGATCGAAAAGCACTTTCTGCTTCTCTCCTCGATAAGAGGGAGACAAATCCTTTGGTGTTGAGGATAGCGGGGGTGACTTCAAGAAAGGGATCCTGTACCCTTTCCTCACGAACGTCCAGCGACCAAGGGTCGGCATCTCTCTCTTCCCAGGCTTTCGCGAATCGAAGAAGCCTGGCTCCTACCGGCGTCTGAAGGACTTCCGAATCACTTCCTACTCTTTGACGGAGCAGGGGTTTTTTCCTCTGGAAGAGCCTCTTCCTCGGGAGGCTGCTTTCGAGGAAGGTCCAGCACGAAAGGGCTTCGATTTATTGCACGAAAGGGCTTCCGATTTCTTGGCAAACGAAGCTCCAGAAGATGAAGCAGCTGCTGGCCTTCTAGAAGACTGAGCCAGAAGATCTTGCGTTGCCTTTTCCTGAAGGCTTGAAGCTATGTCCTTAACCATAGCCTGGGGGAAGAGATGGTCTGAGAAAGGAGCGAAAAGCAAGTCCGCCTTTTGCGTTGGAGAGACGGATTTGGCCGTGAAGTTACAAAAGAGCGCTCTCTTCTTGAGAATCCCCGAGCTAAAGTGCGTAGCCAACTCCTCAGAACCATCCCTGACGGCCTTGTCCATGCAAGAAAGAACGCTGGACAGCTCCCCCAGACTAATAGTATCAGAACTCCTTGACCTGGCATCTAAAACTCCAAGACACCAGTCGAGAAAGTTGAAGACCTCTAGAGTCCTGAAGAGGCCTTTTAGGTGAAAGTCGAACTCGTTATGGGTCCAAGTGACTTTTGATGAAGACAGAAGGGCTCTTCTGGAGGCGTCTACGATGCTCGAAGTCACCTTGAGCAGAGGCTGGTAGTTTAACGCCTATGTCTTCTCCTGTCTCATACCACATGCCTCCTTTACCGCAGAGTCTGAAGGCGGTAAAGCTAAAGAGGACTTTCCTGACGCTTTCCTCTTCTCCATCCACTCATGGACTTTCCGGAACGCTTGCTTCGTGGAAAGCGACTTCTTCATTTTAATGAACCCCGAAGCCTTCGTTGCCTTAAAAGAAGAAAATTGAGAAGGAGGAGTACGAGGGGCTTCCGGTTGAAAAGTTTCTCCGAACTCCGACTGCAGAAGACGCATCAGAACTTTATAGTCCGATGAGACAGTAGCTGGTTGCTATTCCTCCTCTGCTTCTACTAAATCATCGCTAACTCCTTCCTCAGAAACTGGAGAAGTAGGAGGAAACTCTGAAGAAAAACTGACCGAACAGGAAGGGTTCCTTCATCCACCTAGAAACTTGCATTGGTGAAGAACTGGTGTCTACCAGCGCGCGCTTGGCGTCCGAATTCGCACGTTTGGCGCCGACAGGTGCGCGCTCGACATCTACTAACACACGCTTGGCGTCCACTGGCGCGCACCGAGCGTCCACTAGTGCACGCTTGGCTTCCACTGGTTGCGCGCCGAGCGTCAGTCAGCGAGCGGCTGCCGCTCACTGGTGCACGTTTATCAACAACAGGTGCGCGTTTGGCGGCACCTGAAGCGCGCTCCACTTGCACAGAAGCGCGCTCAGTGTCCATCACTCGCTGCGAACATACGAAGACTTGCGAGCGGGAGTATTCATCCTGAGAGCGAGAAGCGAACTTCTCACCTCCTCTAGAGAGCTGCTGGGGAGCAGAACGAACTCTAGAGGGAGACTCGAACGAAGAGAGAGGCGAGCGAGGAGGAAAGAGCAGGTCGTTGACTTCTTCACAGGAAGCTTCTCATCCTTCCTACGACGCGGAAGAGACTCTCTAGCAGCAAGAGCGTCCTGAAGTTGCTGCTGCAGTGACTGAATCATCCTCTTGTTTGGCGAATCTTCCTGCTCCGGGGAGGACTGATCCTGTGAGGCAGGAGAGCGGCGAGGGACGCCTCCCTCCTCCTCCCAGGTACGGCCTCTTCCCGAGCTCTGGAGCGACTGTATCGCTCGTACGAGCTAACTGAATCCAAGTCGAAGACTCTCTACGCCTTTCTGCGGCGGAAAAGCAGCGAACGCACTGTCAGGCGAAGATCGCAAAAGCGGAGACTATGACGTGAAGCGTCAACATTACGCGCCGTCCTTTTTCAGCGGACGTGAAGCACCTTGAGAACTCCACCCCTTACGTGGGGATGAAGCCTCCGATGACGAAAAACACTCCTTGAGGAGAACGTGCAGCGCACGCTCCCTGGCAGTCTGGGACTTTCATCAGTAACTGCCGAAGGCACGTCAGATCGGTGGGGGTTCCTTGTAACCCTCCTTCGGCTTTCGACATGCTCCCTCCCCAGGTCCTGGGAGTCAAGCAGAGGTCCAGGCTAGAGGCGAAACGAGGCCGATCTGACGCACCCTCCACTACACAAGGGGTATCACTGCACTTTTGCACGTCACTTTTGCTCTCAAGAGCCAAACACTTTCGATTCTAGATTACGAATCGACTCCAATATTAAGGATAAAGTATTACTCTCTACAGACACTGCTTCAGGGCCCGGAGGCAAAACTACAGGGTTAGGAGCATTAACAGAAGGAGGGTTAACAGGAGAAACATTAATTCTTGCACGCCTGAAACACTCCTGGAGGAAAGACCTCCTTAACCTATCCTTTTCAAGTTTCCTAAGATAGGTCTCATACGCCTTCCACTCAGAATCTGTTAGTCTTTCGCACTCCTTGCAACGGCTTTCATACACACATTCATGCTCCCTGCAACTCTTACATACCGTATGTGGTTCTACTGAAGCTTTCAGTAGCCTACCTCTCAATCAGTTCTAGAGCAGAACCTAGCGCTAGTTGTACTAGACCCTGACATATTATCCAAGAAAAGTCCAAACCAAAATCAAATCAATCCATAATAACGTGTGCCTAGCCACCGATCCAATCAATTAATCCAAAAAAAAAAGAACCAACAAAAGGGATACTCAAGTAGCCAAAAGTTTCCAAATCCAGACGGAGGTTCTGTAAACAGATGTTCACAACACCGGCGACAGAAAATTATGAATAGAAAATGGGAATGATTCCTGATACCCGCCTCCCCAGCGGCGGGACTGGGTACTAACCACCTGACTCCCACTACGTGTGTCGTAAGTTTTAAATTCTGTCGGTGTCGGAAATTATCAGCTATATATATATCTGACAGGTAAGTTGCATGAACAAACTTCTTTTTCTGAACAAAGCGATTCAGAGCGCTTACGTCCAGAACTGGTCTCCACCCCCCCGATGCCTTTGGTACTAGAAAAAGGCGATTGTAAAATCCCGGGGAGTGTGGATCCTGCACAAGTTCGATGGCCTCTTTTTCCCACATTTGTTCCACCATTTGAAGGAGAGTCTTTCTCATTACCGGTCTCTGTACCTCGCTGACAGTTCCCGAGGCGTAGATGTTAGGGGGGAGGGCTGTTTGTCGAAGGGGATTACATATCCCTTCTTTAGACGACACTGACCAAGGGTCGGCTCCCCTGTTTTTGCCCATACTCCTGCAAAGTTCAGGAGTCTGGCGCCCACTGGTGCTTGAAGGAGCAACAAGTCACTTGGATTTCTTGAAGGGCCTAAAGGAAGACCTTCCTCTCTTATCAGAGCTCTTCTTTCTGGCAGGGGGACGAGCCGCTGTACCTCCACGAAAGGGCTGCTGAGGAGGACGAGAGTCCTTCTTAATCGCCGACACTACAGGGCGTCTTTCTTGGACGTTTGTGTTAGTAGGTCTTGTGTCGCCTTCCTCAGTTGCGAGCGAGATATATCCTTCACCAACTGAGAAGGAAACAGATGATCCGATAGAGGGGCGAACATAAAGCAGTCTCTGGCTCGGAGAAACCCTTTCGATAATAGGGATCCATAAACTGATATCTTTTTCAGGAGACCAGCACCAAAAAGGGGAAGCCACGTCACCCGAACCGTCCTGTACTGCCTTGTCCATGCAGGACAGGACGCTATGGAGAAATGATATTGTCATGTTACAATAAAGTTTTATACATACTTACCTGACAGATATATACTTAGCTATAGACTCCGTCGTCTCCGACAGAATTTCAAATTTCGCGGAACACGCTACAGTAGGTCAGGTGATCTACCGCCCTGCGCCCTGGGTGGCAGGACTAGGAACCATCCCCGTTTTCTAATCAGAATTCTTCTCTTACCACCTGTCTCCTGCGGGGAGGCTGGGTGGGCTATTAATCGTATATATCTGTCAGGTAAGTATGTATAAAACTTTATTGTAACATGACAATATCATTTTATACATTCAACTTCCCTGCCAGATATATACTTAGCTGATTAGCACCCATTGGTGGTGGGTAAGAGACAGCTAACTACTGAAATAGACAGGTAAACAACATATGTTGTAGGTATTTATAAACCTTGGTTCCTACCTTATTAGGCTGAAGACTTTGCGGCTACTGCCTTGGAGTCTGCTTAGCCTCAAGAGCCTCAGCGAGATAATGACTATGGCTAAGAGTTCTTGTGGGTCTGCAATGGGGTCTTATCCACTTACTCGGCAGAGCCTAAAGGCCTTTGTCATTGGGTGCTATTCCACTAACATGACAATACACCTTGTTCAAGGGGCACAAAACCGATCCCGATCACCTGATCCTAACATCCATGTTAGTTCTAAGATTGTAAGGAGTTATCCCCGAATCCTCACAAACAACCAAAAAAAACTCGAAACATAATTACGCTTTCATTACAAAATATACAAAAAAAAAAAAAAAAAAAAAATTTTGTACTCCCCTACTAGTCATACATACCCTTGATCCCCTACCAGCAATGACACTCTGCTCCCGTGCGACAGTAGTGAGCTTGCTACTAGAAAACCAAGCACATATCTGACAAGAGGGTTTATGTACGATAAAAACACAAAATTAAGGATCAGTCTTTGCTCCAAGACCAGTACTGTATCTGCTGATACAAAAGGACCTAGCGAGAAGCACTTCTCATAGGTCACTCTCACGTCCTTCAGATAATGAGATGCAACAACTGAATTGCACCTCAATATGTAGTCTCAATGATATTCTTCAGAGACATATTCTTTTGGAACGCCAAAGACGTTGCTACTGCTCTTACTTCATGCGTCTTGACCTTTAGAAGACCGAAGATTCCTCCGAGCAGTTTCTTGTGAGCGTCCGTAATAACGCTTCTCACAAAGAAAAGCCAAGGCGTTCTTGACATGAGTCGTTTGGGGGGGTTTGGGGTTCTTCACTGCACACACAAAGACCTTGTTGACAAGCTCCCATCTGTCTCTTCCTCTCTAAATAGTATTTAAGAGGCTCTCAACTGGACAGAGAGATCTCTCTATCTCTCTGCCTACCAGGTTAGATAGGCCTTTTACCTCAAAACTTCTGGGCCAAGGTTTTGATGGGTTTTCGTTCTTTGCCAGAAACATTGTCTGGAAAGAACAAATGGCAGCGTCTAACCTTTGAACCCCACCGTGGAATCCAGAGCGTGTAATTCGCTCGTCCTCTTGGCTGTAGCGAGAGCCACCAGGAACAAGCATTTCCTAGTGACGTCGCGGAAGGACGCCAGATGTAAAGGTTCGAACTTATCCGATGAAAGGAATTTCAGGACACGTCTAGATTTCCAACTAGGTGTTCTAGGAGTAGCTGCTTTCGAAGTCTCAAAAGATCTAATTATATCGTGTAGATCTTTGTCGTTAGCAATGTCCATGCCTCGATTCCTGAATACTGAAGACAGCATGCTTCGGTATCCTTTTATTGTCGAGACCGATAGGTGTGATTCCTCTCTCAGAAAGAGGAGAAATCGGCAATATTCACTATAGAGGTACTGGAGGAGGACAGCTTCTGACCCTTACACCACCTCCTAAAGACTTCCCACTTCGACTGGTATACTCTTCTCGTCGAAGCTCTGCGGGCTCTAGCGATAGAGCCCGCAGCCTTGCGAGAAAAGCCTCTCGCTCTGACAAGTCTTTCGATAGTCGAAAGGCAGTCAGAGCGAGGACCTGGGAGGTTGTGATGAAACCTCTCGAAGTGGGTTGTCTGAGTAGATCGTGTCCTGTTTGGAAGCGATCTGGGGAAGTCCACTATCCACTCCAGTACCTCCGTGAACCCATTCCTGGGCTGGCCAAAATGGGGCTATGAGTGTCAACTTCGTGCTCTTCGAAGCTACGAACTTCCTGAGCACTTCCCCCAGGATTTTGAACGGGGGAAAGGCGTAAGCGTCCACACCCGACCAATCCATGAGAAACGCGTCTATTGCGAGGCTCTCGGATCTTCTACTAGAGAGCAAAAGGTCTCTATTCTTTTGGAGAGGAACGTCGCAAACAGGTCTATGTGAGGTCTCCCCCACAGGGACCAAAGACTTCGACACACTTCTTCGTGAAGAGTCCATTCTGTGGAAGGACCTGGTTTCTCCTGCTCAGTCTGTCCGCTCTCACATTCTTGATCCCTTGAACAACCTCGTGAGGAGAGTTATGCCTCTTTCTTCCGTCCAGGTTAACAGGTGTCTTGTCAACTGATAGAGGGAGAAAGAGCGCGTGCCTCCTTGCTTGCGTATGTAAGCCAGAGCCGTGGTGTTGTCTGAGTTTATCTGTATCACCCCGTCTCTGACTATCTCTTCGAAGAACTTTAAGGCTAGGTGTATGGCCACAAGTTCCTTGCAATTGATGTGCCAGGACACCGTTTCCTTTGTCCAGGTGCCTGACACCTCTCTTGCTCCCAGCGTCGCTCCCCATCCCAGACTCCGAAGCGTCGGTAAACAACACTTGGTCTGGGTTCTGCAGAGCAAGCGATA
>NC_061104.1:45931061-45969198 GCF_015104395.2 Macrobrachium nipponense
CGAACCTAGACAACAAGATCCTAGGCGCAAAGAGTGTTTCGGACAGGCAGGAGCCTCACTCTTCGTATAGAAGTGCTAATGTTCAGCGCTCCCCTTCTCGGGAAAGGAGTTCTTCTCCCGTCGAAGAGCCAGATCACTCCAAACGGTCTCCTTTCGGTGGATCAGTTGGACCAGGTATCGGAAGACGACGAGCCAGTAGATGTAGCAGTTTCTGACTAAAGAGACTTTCTCTTTTGCTGCTAAAGGAGTTCGGAGACTCCCTTCATCCTGCTGACCCTCCTTCACCAGGATCTTTGATGTCTAGCACAAAAGCTCTCAAGTCGTCTTCCTTCGTCAAGATGCGCCCCGCTCTTTGTATGAAAAGGCATTAAAGACCTTTTCAGAGTGGTTGACTTCCAGAAGGGAAGCGGGCAAGACAGTTTTTTCCTGCCCCTCCTTCCAAGTTAACAGGCAAACCCCAGGAAGGTGGTACTGAGACCAAAGAACCTATGGGGTTAGGCCTCCCTTCTTCCGCAGATGTGGATTTTGCTTCCTTATGGACTCTTCCAGGAGGAAGTCTTTGCTGTCGGCTAAGGCGACTTGGGGCATGTGTGAGCTAGACCACCTTCAAAAGGGCCTCTTTAAAACCCTAGAAGTCTTCAATTTATGGACTGGGCTTTGGGAGCGTTAGCTAAGAGAGCCCAGGACACTGACTTTATTTCCATGGAGGAACTTTCAAGCGTCCTGGCTTGCTTGGACAGAGCGGTCATGGACGGTTCCCGTAGAAGTTGCCTCTCTTTTTGGAACGGGAGTCTTAAAGAAGAGATCGGTCTTTAGCTCTTTTCTGAGCAAGAGCAGTATTCACCTTTGCAAAGAACATCTCTTCTTTTTGCACGTTATCCCCGCATCTATTTCCACAGGAGACTGTTAGAGAGGTTTCTAAATCTCTTACGGAGAAGGCAACTCAGGATCTCCTCACGCACTCAGCCAAGAAGTTTAGGACCGGCAGTACCTATAGAGAAAAAAAGAGAGACCCTCTTTTGTACAGCCCTTTCGAGGTGCCTCCTCTTCTTCTAGAGCCCTCTTAGAGGTCGCAGATCAGATAGAAGGAGTAGACCATCTAGAAGGTCCTTCGGGAAGTCTAGATGAGCAGGGAGTCCTCCAGACGAAAGTAGGCGCCAGACTACTCCACTTTGCAAAAGTCTGGGCGCAGAAGGGAGCGGACTCTTGGTCCCTCTCGATCCTGAAAAAAGGATACTTGATCCACCCCTTCAGGGAAAATCCTCCCTTGACGACAACTCCAAGGGAGTTTGACTGCAAATACTCGGATCCGGTCCGAAAGCTTGCTATTTTGCAAGCATGGAACAGATGATTTTCCAAGGAAGCGGTAGAACTGGTTCAAGATCTCCAGTCTCAGGATTTTACAATCGGCTATTCCTGGTACCGAAAGCATCGGGGGGATGGAGACCGGTTCTAGACGTCAGTGCCCTGAATTTCTTTGTCTTGAAGAAGAAATTTTCAATGGAGACGTCTTCCTCTGTTCTATCTGCTCTTCGTCCAGGGGACTGGATGGTGTCCCTGGACCTTCAGGATGCGTATTTCCATGTGCCAATTCATCCGGCAGCAAGGAAATATCTGAGATTCATGTTCCAAGGGAAAGTGTTCCAATTCCGAGCGATGTGCTTCGGGACTCTCGACTTGCCCCTCAAGTCTTCACGGACATCATGAAGAATGTAGCTTATTGGCTACATCTGGAAGGGATCAGGATCTCGTTGGTATATCTGGACGATTGGCTAATAGAGCCCAATCGGAGAAAAAATGTCTGGAGGACCTATTATTACTCTAAATTTGACAAAGTCCTAGGACTTTTAGTCAATCGCGAGAAATCCATGCTGACTCCCCAGCAGAGTATTGTCTATCTGGGGATTCAGATGGATTCTCGGCGATTTTCTAGCGTATCCTTCGCAGGAAAGGAGAGAACGCTGCTTAGAAAAGGTGGCAGTCTTCTTAAGGAAAGAACATTGTTCCGTGAGGGAATGGATGAGCTTACTGGGGACCCTCTCCTCGATGGAACAGTTCGTTTCCTTAGGAAGACTTACACTACGACCCCTTCAATTTTATCTGAAGGAGAAGTGGGATTGGAAATCCAACAATCTCGGAGATACATTTCCAATCTCGAAAGGGATCAAGGAGAATATCCGTGTGGTTTAGATCCACAGAAACTAAGCAAGGGAATCTCCCTTCGCTTACAGAACCCTCGCCTAGCGTTATTTGCAGACGCCTCAGATTCAGGGTGGGGAGCGACCCTAGGTTCGGAAGAAGTGTCAGGCACTTGGGAAGGAGAACAAGTGTCCTGGCACATAAACAAGAAAGAACTAACAGCCATTCATCTAGCGTTAGTTCATTTCGAGGAACAGGTCTCCGGTCTGGGATTCAGATTCACTCGGACAACACAACAGCCCTCGCTTATATAAAGAAACAAGGGGGACGCATTCCTTTTCCCTGTACGAATCAGCAAAGGATCTGCTGATTTGGGCTCAGGAGGAAGATCTCTCTTCTCACAAGGTTTGTGCAGGGAGAGAAAAATGTCCGGGCAGATCTGTTGAGCAGGAAAGAACAAGTCCTACCCACGGAATGGACTCTCAATCCTCAGATTTGCCAACAACTTTGGCATCTGTGGGGAAGGCCCAATATAGACCTGTTCGCGACCAACAAGAATCATCAGATTAGAGACCTATTGCTCCCCGATCTCGGATCCACAAGCAGTAGCAGTAGACAGCTTTCTGCTAGATTGGACGGGCTTGGACGCATACGCCTTCCCTCCTTTCAAGATAGTAGGGGAAGTATTGAGGAAGTTCGCTTGCTCGGAAGGAACAAGAATGACCCTCATCGCTCCCTTCTGGCCAGCTCTCGATTGGTTCACAGAGGTGCTGGAGTGGTTAGTAGATTTTCCAAGATCGCTTCCACTGAGGAACGATCTTCTCAAACAACCCCACTTCGACAGGTTTCACAAAACCTCCCCGCTCTAAGTCTGACCGCCTTCAGACTGTCGAAGGACTTGTCAGAGCAAGGGGCTTTTCACGAGAAGTGGCGAAGGCTATTGCAAGAGCCAGAAGAGTCTCCACCTCTAAAGTATATCAGTCGAAGTGGGATTTGTTGTTTAGAAGATGGTGTAAGGGAAAGAAAATATACTCTTCCAGTACCTCTGTAACTGAATCGCAGATTTTCTCCTATATTTGAGAAAAAAAGACTGTAACCTGGCAGTTTCAACAGTGAAGGGTTACAGAAGTATGCTGGCCTCAGTTTTTCGACATAGAGGAATAGATCTGACGAATAATAAAGATCTACATGACCTTATAAGGTCTTTCGAAACCACGAAAGACCATGTAATCAAGAAGCCTAGCTGGAACTTGATGTGGTCCTCAAGTTCCTAATGTCGGAAAAATTTGTACCGTCTCACGCAGCTTCGTTTAGAGACTTAACGAGAAAGTCATTATTCCTCTTTGCGTTAGCAACAGCCAAGAGAATTAGCGAATTGCAAGCTTTGGAAGGTAAAGTGGGTTTTAAGAAGGATTCAGCGATTTGCTCCTTTAAACCATTTTTTCTAGCAACAAAAAATGAAAATCCTTCAAAGCCTTGGCCAAGAAGCTTTGAGATAAGAGGACTATCTCTTCATTAACAGGGAGAGAACTAGAAAGGACTTTGTGTCCAGTCAGGGCACTCAAGTTCTACCTGGAGAAGAAGAAGTTGCTGAGAGGTACAGAAGAAAGTCTTTGGTGCTCTGGTAAGAGATCCGAAAAGATCGATGTCTAGAACGCCCTTACATACTTCATAAAAGATGTAATAAGGGAAGCTCACCTTAAGTGCGATGAAGAGCATCTCAAGGTTCTCAGAGTGAGAGCTCATGAAGTGAGAGCCATAGCTACGTCTATGGCATTTCACAAAACATGGTCTCTTCAGGCTCTTATAGAGTCGACGTTTTGGAGATGTAATTCTGTGTTCGCCTCGAATTACCTAAGAGACGTTAATTAAAATTTCGTACGAAAAGTGCTTTGCTCTGGGAGCGTATGTTTCGGCGAATTCAGTGCTGGGAGAAGGGGCTGAGGCTAATCCTTCCTAATTTAGTTTAGTGTTTAAATTACTTTTTATTGGTGGTTGTTTTTTTATTGGTTAATTGTCAAGAGGGAATAGGGAACCCTCTTGCAATTCATAGATTATAACAATACTAACATGGTCAGGTGATCGGGATTGGCTTCAGTGCTCTTGTGAATTTTTTAATAACCTTAACTCTGTCATGTAAGAGGGCGAGTCTCCATTGACATGACAAAAGGTCAAGGCTCTACCATGTGAGTGGGTCAGCCCCCATTGGTACGATCCAGTATAGGCTCTGTCGCGTAAGCGGGCTAGCCCCCATTGACACGATCCAAAGAGTTATTCAACCATTGGTTCATTCCTCGTTGAAACTCTTGAGGCAGGCAGACTCATCGACAGTAGTATGAAGTCTTCAGCCCAATCAGGTAGGAACTATGGATTATTTTATCCAAGAACATAGGTTGTTTTTTCCCTGTTTTTTAATGTATTTAGTTTAAGTATTATTTTGTTTTTAGCTGTCTCTTGCCCACCACCAAGGGTGCCAATCAGCTAAGTATATATCTGCTGGGTAAGTTTCTTGTACAAAAATGATATTGTTAAGATACAATAAAGTTTTGTACATACTTACCTGGCAGATATATACGATTAATGGCCCACCCATCCTCCCCTCAGGAGACAGGTGGAAGAGAAATTATGGCTTAGAAAACGGGAATAGTTCCAGACCCCGCCACCCAGCGGCGGGAATGGTGGATCACCTGACCTACCTGTCGCGTGTGCGCGAGTTTTGAAATTCTGTCGGGACGACCGAGTCTATAGCTAAGTATATATCTGCCAGGTAAGTATGTACAAAACTTTATTGTATCTTAACAATATCATTTTAGGCTTTTGATACAAATCTTTGTCAGAAGGAATGGTGAAAGTAAAGTTTCATCTGAATAAAAATCAGAACATAAGTTCCACATTTACTGAGAGGAGATACTTAATACGCAATGCCCTCATCTAGCTGAAGGAGCAGATCACAACAAAATCCCAACATAAAAAAATTTCATAAAACATGAAAAAACTTCCACTTCATGCAGGGCTGCATAATATGGTCCTTCCAGGATATGTTATGGAACAGAACCTTGCATATCCTGCACAGTAACAATATAATATCTGGGATTTTTTTATATATAAAACCTACATTTTTAGGCCTAAATTTTGGAAGAGTAATAAAACAAAAGCTACATAACAATGACATTTACATGCAAGACCAAGCCTAACTGAAATAAAGTTTTGGGATGCTTTGTCAAATTTCTCTGTTGGCCACAAGTTTCAGCTAAAATATCAGCCAAAAGTGATTTTCAATCATTTTATTGTCAGTTATAGCTAAACTCCTCTAGTTTTTGATATCAAATATCAGTATGATTTGCCTAAATAATTTGCCTTTGGATCACCTAGACTAATGGTTTGAAAGACATACACCACACCAAATAGTTTGTGTTTGGGTCACTCAAACTATTGGTTTGAAAGAGATCAAATTTTTATTTGAAAGGCTCCCCCCCCCTACAAACGGCATTGGCAATAGTTATGCATGAACGCTGCCAGAGTAAAAGCCTCATTGCTGGCTGACCAAGCACTCAAGCTAAACTTATGTAGTAAAGGAATGTTGTTAAAAACAGAAAGCAATATTCTAATCCTTTCCAAGTGGCTAATATCTAGGAGATAAGTCACAAAACTGACACAACGTACCACTTCTAGGTGCACTTCATCAAATCCATGGATCTTGAGGAGTTCTTAAAAATTTTACACATATTCCTTGACATTAAGGTTAAACGACAGTCTGGGGAAATACAAGAGGTTTGTAAAAACACACACTATCCAGATCAGCATCTACAGTTCAAGCAAAACTAGGTGAAAATTGAATATTGAGACGAGTTTCTTTGTTCTGTTGATATGAGTATATTTGTTTCCTGATTTCCTTGTGCAACTGCAAAGCACCCTATATGCCACTCTTCCCTTAAATTGTGTGTCAAGGTCACCAGTTCCCTCATTGACTAGTTTTTTTACTGCTTCTTCCTTTATGTTTATACCTTTGAGCATTTCAGTTTTCAGCCTCTGTGATTCTCTTTTGTTTAGGTGCAGTTCAACTGCCATGTTGATTAGGCGTAGCTCCACCACTGCTTACTGGAAGCCTATGTATGCAAAAGTTTAGGACCCTTCCTTTAAAAAATAAAATATATGTTGGTAAGAGCAGAAGCTTTTGTGGGTAGTTCATGGCAGCTACTTGCCTCCATAGATGTTGTTTAGGCATATACCAGAGGCTTCAGTGTGATGGTCATTGATTTGGACAAAAAAGAGCAATAACCATTTGATCCTCAGGGAATACGTAAAGTGTGCAGCACAGCATGGGAAAAAATGCTTGTTGATTTCATTGAACAATGTCAGTGTTATTCATATTTTATTGGACAAAGTAAATCTGCTTTATTTCTTCTCTTAACAGATTATATAAAAGATTTTCAAAGACGTATTTTTCTTTCGAACTATAAATGCATGTTATTATGTATTTTACAGACTAAGTGGAGGGAAGACAACAGTAAACAAGAACGGTAGTTGTAGTCCCTTATCAATTTGTAGCAGTCCAGGTTCTGGGTGTGGTTTGCGCACACCAGAGCCTCCTAAACCGTTGTTAAGTCAAGCTGCAGTGTTTCAGTCACCTCCAGGAAGTAAACTCTCATATAGAGTAAGTGATTCTCTGTTGTACAAGAGCCTTAGGACCATTTTAGCTTTTGATGAAGACAATTTTTTTATCTTGAGTAGTATTTATAAATCTCACGAACTTTATGGTATCAGAATTAAAATATTTTTATGCATATAATGTATTTGGCATAGATCAGTAGTACGTATTAAGCACAAACTGTCCACATGTAAGCTGAAAGACATGGTTATATCATGTGGTCATTGTATTGGAAAATGGCTGATATTTCTTTCACTTTCAGCGTGTAGTTGAAAGCAACCGTCCAGTAAGCACTACAGAGAGCCTGTTTACACAGCTAAATGAAACTGCTCATGAGAGTTTCACAGACTTAGAGCTGAAGGTATGAATGAATACACGTATTACTCTATTAGAATTTACCAAAAATGCAATAACTTTAGGTTCTTATCCCAAGAGCATAATGTGGAGTTTTTGTCAGACATGGAAGTGTCTTCTTTCTAGATGTACTACTACTTCAAAATGGTGATTTTATTTATCTTTCAAGGTTGAAAATCAAAACATGGATTTGGATGAATTTGATATGAGGGCTCCTTTCATACCACTCAGTAATGAGTCACTGATGCTGAACCAGGATGACCTGATGTGGGGAGCTCATTCAGACCCAATCATATTACCTAACAGTCTTCCTCTGGGAAAGCGGTATGTATGATAAAACTCTGTCCTTTTATACAGGAGGCAACTTTCTAGGACTTTGTGAATTATTTATTGAGACTGCAAATATTCATACAAATAGTATCGTACCAGTAAAATTTTTTGTTTTATTACAATTATTAGTTTTGATTTTTTAATAACATTTTTATACGTATACTTATCTAGGAACTCAAAGTATCCTGGCTTACTGAATGGAGATGAAGATTCTAGTCTGGCCCAGCTACTGAGAGACAGAGACCCTCCTATAGCAGGGTCTGGGCCTGAGAAGAATTTGGAATCAAGAAATCCAACAGATCCACACTGTAGCCAGTATCAGCAAAGCAAGTTTCTTGATGGTGGAGGGAGTTTTGTAGATCCAAATCAAGTATTACCTGGACACTTTGGTGGAAAAGGTAGGGAATATAATTACTGGGTATCATTTTGGACTTATAACCACTAAACCAATTACTGTACTTGGACAGCATGGAATTCCAAATGATCAGCTGATAATAATTTTTTAAAAGTAAACTGGAGATTCTCTAAACATTTTCTGTAAATCTTTCTTTATCGTCCTGTACTTGAATACTTCCGAATAAATTAACTAGCTGAAAATTTTTCTAAATTACTGTTGGTATTGTAGGAAACTGTATTTGTGAAAAATACTGTAAATGGAATGTTTTAAAACAGTATTGAACAAAAAAAAAATTCATTCCCATCTTTCAGATTTTTATTTTTTTACCATAGAGAATAAGAGAGTTTAATGTTTACTTCCATTCAATTTAGGGGTGTCATTAATAGGACTTGGGTGTGAAACCTAATGTAGTATTCATAATAGAGGGGTCTAAATATAATCGGTTTGAAATATAGTATATTTGCATTTAAACGTATGACTTGAAAATCCTTTTTGTTTTTTCTTCTAAGATGGAGATGATGGAGCAGGGGTTGGTGCAGTGGAAGATGATCCTCCTCAAGTCATGATGCATGAGACAGTGGAACCACCACCTCCATTAATTAATGTTGATTCACACCAGCAAGACTGTATATCTGTTAAGCGCCAACATTCTCCAAATTCATCTCCACTTCTGGGCCATAAAAAACTCTGTTCATTGCTTTATGAACAGCAGCACCAGCAGCATTCTCCTCTCCAAGATCAGCAACAGCATTCTCCCCGCAGAAGTCCAGAGGGATCACAACACCAAGTACCACAAATGCAGTTACATCATTCTGGAATTCGTGAATTAACAACACCATATGCTCCTACCATGCAGCAGTTGCTGATTAGCAAAGAGCCCATTACAGTACGTGGTGGGCGTCCAGGAGGAGGGGGAGGAGGAGGAGGAGGTGGTGGAATTTCAGCACCATTGAGTATGCATAAAGGGAAAGACTCGGTGCTTCGCAATCTGCTGGTGAGTGGGCGTGACGAGTCAGCAGGCTACTCTGTTTCAGCCCCACCAAGTCCTGCTAACACACCTTCTAGGAGCACCACTATATCCCCTGGTCCTCATTTGATCCATATTGAGACCAAGGGAGGAAAGGTACAGGGACCACTGCACCATATCCTTTTAATAAAGTCAAACCTTAGTGCTTGTTTATGATGATTATTTGTTTTGGTTTCATTATGCTATTAGAGCATTTAGCACAAAGATTATTTAGAGTATTTTATAGCTTCTTTTCACTGTGTATCTTGGAGTGTTTATGTTTGCATGCATCTATGAATACAAAAGCAAAAAAGGCCTGTAGGCTCCATTTTAGCTTGCAAGTAGCATGATGCTGAATTTAAGCATAAAGAAAATGATGCCTCATGGTGTGCAAATCATGCTAAATGTTTTTATATCTCTAATATGTTTGATTTCCTCATCATAATATACATGTATTCGTGTTTGCAAGTACAATTCAGTAGATGTTATGCTTGTTCACCCTGAACTCTGAGATATCAGTACATTTAAGACATAATTGGTGTTTGCAGTGTCCCTGTATTTTTTTTTGTGTGCATTTTGCCCTTTTAAGTTTTATGTTTTGTAAGCTTACATCATTTGAGACCTTGTATTGATATGTTTTCATGCTCTGTGTAACAATGATAGTTTTTAATATTAAGGTATTCTTCAGTCAGTTTTATGAAGATATTTAAATATTTGATATTTGGTTTAGTAGTTTCCAAAATTCTTTGCAGTTACGTAATTGAATTTATGATGCATAAGTTTCAAATTTCATTAATCATAAATAAACTAGTAAGTAGGAATTACAATAAATTTAAAGTACCATGTAGATATTGAAAGATTCCCCCAAGAATGACTATGTACCTTTTTTTGAAAACATCTGTTCTTGTTTGTTTTTTCACAGAACGTGAATGGCGAGTGTGAAGATCCTTCCAGGATAGGAGAAGCTAAAGTGATAACTGCACCTATCCGTTTAACACAAGATCGAATGACAGCTATGTTATTAGCTGATGGATCAGACCAGTTATCGTATCCAAAATTACGGATACTAACAGGAAGTGGAGGTTCATTCATGCAAGTGAGCCAACATTCCTTCAAAACATCATCTGGATCTGGTAAAGGTGTAGGTGGGGGAGGAGTAGGAAGGAGTAGTGGATGTAATGACAATGGCAGCAGTAGTGCTGTTGGAGGTGGAGCAGAAGGTTTCATTCAGCGAGGGAGGCGACAAGATCCTCTCCTCCTTGTGGATCCAGACTTGACTATTCCAAGCCTCTCTGAACTGTCTCAGTTGGATTTTGAAGTCAATGCTCCTGCCAATATTGGTAACCTGCTTCAAGGAGCAGACCTGTTAATGGCTCTGGATCAAGCTTAGTAACCATCATATGCTTGTGTGGATTTACAATACATGTAAAATGTAAAGGGAACACTTGAAAAAAAAGTCCTATTGTAAGAATAACAGGAAATCAAAATGTTTATGCATTATAAATTCCTTTGGCAAAAGTTTTCTGTGGTGCTTATTTTTCTTTTTCTAAAGTTATTTATGTTGTACTCTCACTTTCACTTTCTTCTCAGTATCATTTTAAGCTTGAATGCTTTATTTTAGGTCAAAATTTTATGCGCCTTCTATTAGCATTGCATTATTTAAATGGAAACTTCATTTTAGTTATTACAGTGAGTAGAATATGAAGGTAATAAAGTACTTTTGTATTTATTCAGATCTTCATTTGCTTGTACTGTGTACCTGAAATGATCATTTCATCCAAATAATTAGTTCCTTTTCAAACTGACTTTTTTTCACTTTAAAGCAGTTTATTTGAATTTTGAATAAACTTGTAACTTCATGTTGGTGTTAAAGAGTTATCTTGGCTTTTCACTTTGTTCCACTTTCTGCACAATAGAGATTTTTTTTTACTTGCAATAATCTTCATATGGTCTCATATTTTCAGTCCATGTGACAAGTAAAAATTAGGTGTTTCCATTTGGAAATGCAGTTCATTAACAGGAGGCTTTTTAAGTTGCACTGAAACTAAATTTTTAAACGTTCACTTTGCTGGTCATATTGGATGGTGTTAATGCATATACATTCTTTACAAAGTGTAGTAACGGAGTTTGTCATTGTATTTCTTACAATAATAAATTATTAGAAGTTTAATTTTAGAGTAGTACATGTATCTCTGTAAGGAATACTCGAGGAAAATGCATACCTGTATATACATAGTAAATATATATTTTTCAGTTAATACAAATGTTTATTACAAGGTGTTCTGCAAAATGAGATTACTGTATCTCTTTGGGCTTACCTTATTTTGCACGTGGCAGTCTGTCTGTTGCTCACACTTTGAAGTATAATTGTCTGATGCAAGACTTGTAACTTTTCATAATTAAGCGTATTATGTTATTTCATGTAGTCTAAATTAAATTGAGAAGCTTCTTTGTAACCTACAGAGGTATTTTGACCTCTTCCAAGTTTTGCCATAACTGCCGACAATAATATTTTAGCCAGTCAATAATGTCTCATTTCTTTAATCAAACACAATTGCCTTCATGGTAATTTTGTCTGCAATAGTAATACATGCATCTTCGCACATTCATTTGTAATACAGCAACCTAAACTTCCTTTCTTTCTCAAGGAAGTTGTTAGGTTGCTTCTGTTTGGGCATGAGACTGGCCAGATTGTTAACAGCAAAAGGTATTTTTGCGCTTTTGGTAGAATATATCAGTGAGGTGGTGGCTCTTATCCTTTAGTGCCCGTAGGTACATGTTTGCCTTTATGTTACAAGTACTATACTAATGTAAATTTATACCATAAACAGTATTTCCTTGTTTCTTTTTTTTTTACCAACAATATTCTGATGGTATAACCTAACTTTGTAGTAATTTAAGCCTGTGATTATTTAGGTGATTTTTTTAATTATCTGGAATAAGTTATAGTGAGAATTTGCTTATATTAATGCCTTATTAGTATCACCTTGGAAAACATACCATACCATAAGAAAAACACCTTATGTTGAGAAAACTTTTATTTTCCTCTTAATTTGTTTGCTAGTGTGGATGCAAAGTTTACATGGGTAATAAGTTGCCGTGCTAAAAATAGAGATATCTTACATACAGTCCTAGCATTTATCGAAATTTAATACTGAGTATCAACTGTACAGTAGTATTATATGAGATAAAGTACTTTGACCACATGAACAAGTACTGCGCCATATTTTTTTTATGGGTTGATTTCTTCACAAAGCCAGATAATCTGACCATTAGAAACTTTCACCTAGTTGACAAAAACTGGGAAAAATTATCACTGAAGCTTCTCCATGTCATACAAGTTAAAGTGCAACAATCTGACTTTGGAATACATACATCAGATTTTCTGGTTGATTTAATATAACTCCTATTCCGCTTCATGCATCCTGTAAGCACCAGCCAAAATGTGTACTCATAGTGGAGTGGATCAGGATGCCTTTGAGACTCATAGCAAAGAGGCATTGGTGTTGTCATTAACCAGAATTTATCTTTTGACATTCACTGCCCCCCTTTAGGGATGCTACAAAGTATTCTACCTAATATTGTTGAGATAATTAACATTATTTTTCCATTTTTATACATTGCTGTCTGACTAGTAATGCCTGCTGATTGCTATGATGTCTTATTGGTTGTAGAACAGTGAAGTAGTACTAGATTTGAATTACAAATTGTATTGATGGTTAGTGATCTGCTAAATTAATTTAAAATTTGCGCAGAAATGGTAAGGCTAGCTCATCCTGCAATATATAGAGCCAATATCATATCTTTTAGGGAAATTAAGAGTGATGATGGATCAATATTGATTGAAGCATACAATAATGAACCTGTACAATCGCATTACCCAGTGATATTAGAACTTTATATCACATTGATGGATGAATAAAAGGCTAATGCCTTTATTTTCTTTTACAAAGCGCTGTATGTGTTTCATGTGATTAAAAATTTACAAAATGTAATATAAAAGTCTTTTGAACGTGTTACCTCCACTGTTTCTCATCTGGTCAATCTCTCTAGCAGTTAAGTGTTGCTAGAAACTCAAATGTTGTAGATTTATCAATGAAACCTACTAAAATATTTCAGATGCCTTATGTAGTAAATGTGATAAATTTTAACAACAGTGTCATTGACATTATTTGTTTCCTCTTTCTCGTGTTTATATGGGGAGTTAAAATGTAGCAATTGGTTTCAGGATTAATCAATCACAAATGTGTTAATATGAATATTGCTTGTAAAAGTGGGTTATACGCTATAATCACATTACTTCAACTATTTTTGTTGAATGGCTGTTTATTTTTATGCATTTCCCTAAAAGAGAAGTTGAATGCATATTAAGGGGAACCATTATGAAAAAATTTTTAATGTTAGCTGATCACAAAGGTAATCAAGTATTCATAACTAATTTGAATAAGTATATCTTCAGTAAACTGTGGTACAATTTTGCTTTTTATTTCTCCTTAACCACTCTCCTTGAATTAAGATGATTAATACAAGTACAATTAACACTACTTACACATATTAATTCACATTTTATGAGCCCCACAAATTGAGATACAAAAATGAAACTACCAATTACAACTGGTTTTCTCCTCGGTAAATCAAGACGTCTCATTTTGTCAGTCATTTTTTTTTTTAATACAGGTCTGTGCCCAAGACAGTGGAAGCAACACAGCCCAAATTCTGGGAACACTTAGTACATTTGGTCACCACTCAAATAAGGCATCTCAATTTGGTATCTTAATAGTATATTATCTATGAATTTTAATAAAATGATATTGTTAGAATACAATAAAGTTTTGTACATACTTACCCGGCAGATATATACTTAGCTTATGTCTCTGACGTCCGACAGAAATTCGAATTTCGCGGCACACGCTGCAGGTAGGTCAGGTGATCTACCCCCCTGCCGCTGGGTGGCAGGAATAGGAACCGTTCCCGTTCTAGAACCAGATTTTCTCTTCCACCTGTCTCCTGAGGGGAGGCTGGGTGGGCCATTCATCGTATATATCTTGCCGGGTAAGTATGTACAAAACTTTATTGTATTCTAACATATCATTTTTGTACATGCAACTTTCCCCGGCAGATATATACTTAGCTGATTGACACCCTTGGTGGTGGGTAAGAGACAACTATTTACTGAATAGACAGGTAAACAACATACGTTGTAGGTAATAAATAAATAAAACCTTGGTTCCTACTTGTTCAGGTGGAAGATTCCATGGCTAATGCCTAGGAATCTGCATTCGCCTCAAGAGCCTCAGCGACGGAATGTGACCAATGGCTAAGAGTTCTTGTGGGTCTGTCGATGGGGTCTTATCCATTTACTCGACAGAGCCTCTTACATGACAATATGCTATGCCTAGTGGCATAATTAAGGAGCACAACACCGATCCCGATCACCTGATCCTAACACGAGGGTTAATGCTTAAGTTGAAAAGAGTTATCCCCAAACTCCTTTCAAACACCCAAAGAAAAAACACGACGTTAACTAAAATTTAAACTCACTAGTTAAGGATCAGTATCGGCTCCCTATCCCAGCAATGTATCCGCAGACACGTATCAACCAAGAGAGAAGGATCTCTCGTAGGTTATCTTGACATCCTTCGGATATGGGAAGTCAACACAGAGTTGCATCTCCCGTATGTGACAGCTAATATGTCCTTATGACATATTGTTAAGGAAAGAACAACAAAGAATACAGAAAAGCTCACACTTCATGCGCTTTTAATTCTCAGCTGTTTGAAGGAATCATCAATGCACTTGTCAAGTGCTTAGGAGATCACATTGTCTCAAAGAAGGCCAGGGCATTCTTTGATATAGATCTCTTCTGGGTGAAGCCTGGAGCCTGGCTAGCGCCTCGCGCCTGGCTGGAGCCTTGCGCCTGATGGCGCCTAGAGCCTGGCTGGAGCCTCGCGCCTGGCTGGCGCCTCGCGCCTGGCTGGCGCCTGATTGGCGCCTGATTGGCTCCTCCCTCCTGGCTAGCGCCTCGCGCCTGGCTGGAGCCTTGCGTCTGGCTGGTGCCTTGCGCCTGGAGCTTGGCAGAAGACTTCATGATTACTGTCTATGAGTCTGCATGCCTCAAGAGTTTCAGCGAGGTAGGGACCTATGACTGACAGAACCCTTCTGGATCATGTCAATGGGGGCTAGCCCGCTTACACGACAGAGCCTTCTCGGATCGTGCCAATGGGGGCTGACCCACTTACATGGCAGAGCCTTACCTGTATCATATCAATGGGGACTAGCCCTCTTACATGACAGAGCTTTAGGTTTCTCTTTACTGGAAGGAGCCTTGCGCCTGGATGGATCCTCAATCCTGACTGGAGCTAGCCTTGAAGGAGCCTGGCACCTGGATGGCGCCTGGCTGGCTTCTAGAGCCTGGCTGGCTCCTAGAGCCTGGCTGCTCCTAGAGCCTGGCTGGCGCCTCGCGCCTGGCTTGGCTCCTCCACACTTGCTGGAGCTTCGAGCTTGGAAGAGTCTCTAGGCTGTCTGGCGATGTCCACATCGGACACTCTTATATCTGTCCGATTTGTTCGCCTCTGGCGCATTTGCGCCAGGTTGGAGGCCCGCTCCTTCTCAGTATCCGCCATGACAGAGTTCCTTGGAACTGTCCGCCTCTGGCGTTTTTCGCCTGTATTGGCATTTGGCGCTTGCTGGCGCTACATTGTCCGAGAGTCCTGAACAACCACATAGTTTATCAGGAGACTGGAGAAGGGTGGAAGAAATTCTTCCCCTTTGAGCTTTTTGGCCCCTGGCAAGGGGAGGTGATTTTAGTCCAGCTACACCCAGTAGACGACAGGATATCTAACAATACGAGGAGAGAAGAGTCTTCCTCCGAGGAGGATCCTTCGTGAACACTTCTTTTGCTAACGAGATCTCTTCTACATGTTGATGAGGTTCCTCGTTGCAGAAGCTTCCCTAATCCTTTGCCCCGAAGGAATGGGAAGGAGTCTGGAAGTCGAAGGAGAGACCTGAGCTGAAATTGGGCGGAACCCTGATTTCTAGCTCTTATTATATTCTTCTGATACCTCTGGGAAGCATTTTGAGCCCTCGTCGCACCCCGAAGACTCTGTAGGCAAACGTTTAAACCATCTCTTCTTCTGTAGATGAAAATGTAAGTACCCTGCCTGGGCAACTAAACTTCTATCTGAAAGCGTTGCGTCAGGAATAGAGGGATTTAGTTCTTTTGCCAGACATATATGCTGGCAAGAACCCATTGCCGAGTCTCCATTGAATCTGATGCGAGATTCCAATGCACAAAAAATTCACTTAGTCTTCTTGGTCGTTTAGGGCTAAGAGAAACAAAGAATTCCTTCATACACTTCCTCAAAGAAGTTTGATGAGGAGCAGTTCCATTTTGTCGGAACACGGAATCTGTGGCCACAAAAAAAAAAATTCCATTCGAAGTACATGATATCCTACTCTTGTCGTATTGCGGGTATCGTATAGATCCCGAAGATCTTAATCCTCTGTTATCTCTAATTCCCCTTGTTAGAGACAGAGTATAGCCTTTTACTGCGTTCTTGATAGCAGTATATACATAGGTGATTCTTCCCTCTGAAAGTGAAGAAAAAACCTCGCTAGTGGTTCACAAAGGTATCGGAAGAGGACAGTTTCCTCATTCCATCTAGCACGATCTGCAGCAATTCTATGTCTTAGCCATGACTATTGTCATTTACCTTGAAAAATCCTCTCATTCATGTCCACTTCTGGTCAGTCTGCACGTGGAAAGACTCAAGAGTGGAGAGGTTTTTCAGGTCTATTTATAATAGATTCTGATAGAATATCCAGATACTCTTGGAAAAGCCTACGAAACATGCTGTGAGAAGAACGTGACTTCTGTGAATCCAACCTCTCTAAGGCCAAAATGAGGCATTCATCCTCTCTTCCTTTGACGCCCATTTATCTTAATATCTGTTAAGAATTTATAACTAGGGGAAAAAAGACTAAAGTTTATTCCCCTTCTTTAAATTAAAGATGTCGTATATTGCTACCTCTCTTGGTTCGAGGAAAGGAAGCAGTCTATAGGAAGCCTGTTCGTCTTCTACCTTGCAAGAGATCTATGACTTTCCGCAGGTTCTCAAAACTCTTTTCAATAAATGTTAGACATACGTTAACAGTTATTATCTTCGATCGAGAAGGTTCTCACGGACATGCAAAATCTTGCATCGAACCTTTAAGGATCGTTACGTTCCGTGTCTGTTCCCAAATAGGTTCTCTTTTGTTAACGCGAACAGGGGCGAAAAAAAGAGATTCTCGATGCTCTTTGCGATATGAGTGTGTCGTGGAATTGGTCTAAGTTGATTAAAAAAAAAAAAAAAAAAAACAAAAAAAAAAAAAAAAAAAAAAATCATTTCATCATTCCTTGTAAGCGACCCCTTTCCGATTAAATGGGTAACGAAATCAGGAACGAATCTTGCCGTTACCGAGCCCCGAGAGTTGGCTATGGTTTGTTTGTTTGTTTGTATGGTGTTTTTACGTGACTTCCGAACCACAGTCGAGAGTGAACTTCTATCACCAGAAATCCACATCTCTCACTCCTCAATGGAATGGCCGAGAATCGAACCCGCGACCACCGAGGTGAGAAGCAAACACCAAACCAACCACTACTGGACTTTTAGGTTAATAACTCGCTAAAACGAGAAAATATCTTGGATGGTACTTCTGGCGCATTGCGCCAGGCTGGCGCTTTCTGACGCTTTGCGCCAGGCTGGCGCTTCCTTCTAGTTCTTTTAAGGTTATGTGCCAGAAACATCTGTGCCCTTATGGTACCCGACATCCTTCACGTGTTAATTCCGTTCTTAGTAGGAAAAAACTTTTATATACGTAGTATAGTCCATTCAGGGAAACAACTTCTGCCACTAAGAGAATGTTTCCCATCCGACTCCCACCCATCTTCTCTTGAGCAATATCCGATTCTAAAAAGGTTGTGTGCGTTTCTCGAAAGGATGAAGAGAATTATTATTTCGTGCTCTGCCGTATTAGACTCCTTTATAATACTGTCACATTGTTGGTAAACAGCATTAATCTAGGAAACCTTTTGTAAGGATACTAGGAATTCTGTAGTTAACCTCGGTATGCGCATAAGACTTGACCATACCGTAGTCTTAAAGTGAATTTCTCTTCTACTACATTCATCTTCTCACTAAGCATGTACCTCTAATAAAGCCATGCTTTCGTAAGCATGAGAGCATCATATAATATAGAGTTCCGCTGCGTTAGAATCCTTTAATAATGTTACCTACAGTAAACAGCATTGAAAGGTTGTAATATCTTTCTTATTGAAAGCTTCTTAGCAAAAGGCAGACAATATTTTATTTATGTTTGCTTAACTATCCCCTCAATCCGAGGCTAAATCCGCGATTGTAGGGGAGAGACGCGGTTAGTTATTCCATCCCGCAGGAGAGAGACATGTGTAAGTGTTTACATATAAAAATATGGAATGTTAGTCCATATATATAAAAATCTAAAACTAAAGAGGTCACCCAGAATTGCTTGCAGGAATGTGATCAGACTAGAGACGCTAAAGATGACGTATACAATAAGTATGTAAGCTAAGATAACATGCCGTCACCTGTAGTCATTCAATTGTTTATAAACATTAGTCCCAAGCTCCCTGCTTGAGACAACTACCCCGACTATTATTCAAACGGCCTACGTGATCTGTAGCGTGTCTCATTCGATTGTTGTGTTCGTATGAAACTATGTCATCTGATAGTATGTTCATATGTTCGAACTACTGGCTGTCCTTCATAACTTGTAACAGAGATGGTAGACAGGCAGAACAGAGTTAGCTATCGTCATTAGAAGACCTGTACCTCTTTACCTAAGCTTTATCATGTAGAGGAATAGGATTTAGCCATCATCATGGCAGAAGCGATCAAGCTATCGTCATAGAAGACTTGTACGATCATACCTGATCTTCATTATGTAAAACTTCAGAAGAATATACTATTTTTATACCTTGTGTTTTCTACAAGAACCTCACCGAACCATGAGTTTTAACACATCGTCGTAAAGATAATACCGACTTCGTAAGTGATCTACAAAACCCAGACACTCCATTGAAGATGGAAGTGCAATACCAACCGACTTAGCGTATAGATTATCGCTAGTCTAACATTACCTCATAGGGCGCCTTATCATACAAGGCACAAGCCCTAATATGGTGGCAGCGGGACCAGAAGAACTCTACAACGTCCTACGAAGAAAAAACAAAAAAAAGAATAATAAAATCATGAAGTCAACGACGACGAAAGCAGCAGATTCTTCAAGCAACCTAGTATCATCATTAGTGAGCGACTTCAGAAAACAACAAGATTCGTCAAGCAACTTAGTATCTCGTAGTGAATAAACTTCAAGAAACAAAAAACCGACGTGTCCTTTTCCTACGGCAACGGAAGCTTCGTCTCTCATTAGAATCATTCAAGAAAACATCGTTAGTGAGCGTTTTCCGGCACTGCAAGAAACAAACCGACGCGTCTGCAGCATCGGATTTTCAAGGGCTCGAATCATCGAAACAACGCGCACGGGGGTGGAAACTGAAGCCAAACCAGGTTCGTCCGCTAAATAGAGAAGGAGGACCAAGGCCGTGTGTCGTTATCGGAACACCGTGACTTCCCACAAAAGCAAGCTAAGTACAATTTTTTATTCATTTGGAGTAACTTTGAGTGTTTCCTTTGCAGGTCGAATTTCGTTATTCCTGTGGCTGAAGTTACGAGACATTCTTAATCTTACTTTTTTACAGAAATTATCTACATCATTGAGATTTCGCTACTGCGAGTTTTTTTTATCTTTGAGTGTCTGTTTCCAGAAGTTCTACTGAAATATCATAATCATATACTATGTTAATTTTATCATTTGGGTGATTATTAATCCCTTACGTAACAAATCATATTAAACAGTGAATATGCGTTTACGCAGTGGACGTCTGTATTTATACAGATGCATGGATAGGGGTCGTTAAGCACCGTAGTGATTAGAAACACACAAAAACAAGTGGAACACCCGTCACAAATCTAGATAAATTAGAGGTAACACTATTTCGGGTCATGACAATAAATGCTCCTTTGCAAGTCCCGATCGCAGTTTTAGCCTTGAGTTTTTTGAGTTATATAAAATATCGAACCTCAATGACTCAACTTACTTTAAAAATATGGCTGGATTGCAAGGAATAAACTGTCTGTAAAAAACTTTCATCAGGCTAAATGCGCTGACCAGGATCCCTCACTATTTCAAAATTTTAGCAAAGAATGAAGTACAAACAGTTAAGATTGAATGCAGTAGAGATAACTCGTCTTAATTAGTAATCGCTCAGTTCTAATAGTCGTCATTCATTGCTTTATACGTAACCAGCAACATAATGCTAAAAAACACACAATACGTTGCCGATGGTAATAAAGAGAAGGATCCTAATTATTACAAAAAGAAATAGAAACAGTAGCCCGTTCAGAATCAAACAAGCAAACTCGGTGACTGTGTCACCTAGTCAAGCGGTCAAGGTTAGTTAAATCTGCGAGTTTTTCAAAGCGAACGCAAATTCCACACAATAAGCGACTCTAGCAGAGTGGGGAAAAAGCGATGTTGGTTCATACATACCGATATCTTTTTGAACTAAAAAGGATTTTTCCTATGCATCACACGACAGTATCAAGTAATCAGAGCAGGTTCTAGTAATTTTTAATACATTAAGTTATAATAAATACTGGTGGATAAGCCCGACTGTACGCGCCGTTAATTAGAATATCTTATTTATTCCTTTAGTACAATTAATTACCAGTATTTACGGACTCACCGTCTGTTTGTTCGAACTTCCCTAATGAGAAGTCCGGATAAGCGAGCGTTTACAGATACCTCTATAGTTATAAAAAACATTGATCTGTATCTAGTGTAATTGTAAGATTCATCTAGGGGTATACAAAATATTATCTTACATCCTGCCAAATAAGGCGTGTTTATCAAAGAAAATCCTATAAACCTTCAAACATTAAAATCAGTTTGAACAAAAAAGAGACAGTTAAATAATAATATTAATAGAGGAACTATACATTTGTCTCATAAATCGTAACATTGTTCAAATGACCCAACAGAATTCTCCCACAACCACAGTCGCACTTTACACGCAAAAATCTCGAGAAGCATGCACCCTCGAATGTCTTAGTGCGGTGTAAAAAGACTTTGCTGGGAAAATGAAATTTTAATCCTTCCCGACACTCTGAAATATAACGATTTCCGCGAACAAAGCCCTAAAAGTATACATACGTGGATACGGAAGATTATAAATATCGCATTTTTATTGTTGCTAATTTTAATCACGCCCAACCAGTCGTGGATGAATCTCTCTGAGAATCTATCTAAAGTAATATCCGTAAAGTCATTCAAGCAGAGGTGATTCAGCAGAAATTTTTTTTATCTTTTACCTGAATACCAGGAAGTTTCTCCACTAGCGTTATCTCTGGGAGAAAAACGGATGTCATTGAAAACAAAACACGGTCTAAGGACAAACATAAAGCTATTTACGTACCTTCGTATAGATTCTCAATAAAATTTTAAAATAGAGATAAATGACGAAGTGAAAAATGTTAGTAATAGGAGCCATTAGGAAATCAAATAAGCCCATATCATTTTTCCCTCAAACGTCATGCCATAAAAGATCGGACTTGGCGTATCTGCGCAGATTACTGTTGCTTAAACAAGGAAACGACTCCCGATAATTTCCAGTGCGATGTACCGACGACATCTTATCTCTGTTAGGTTAGAATAAAATTTTTTTCACCAACTTGGACTTACTTAAAGGCTTTTACCTGATACCATTACCTAAGTGATTGTACCTCATACACCGTTTTTTTCAGCACACTCAGGGGACATTATCAATTTTTACGTATGCCTCCGGCTTACGTTGCACCCCAATTACAATATAGTGTTTGGAGATTTTTAGGGATACCCTACATGCCTATATGGGATGATCTTGTATCTTTTCTAATACCTTAGAAGTACATTCACATAAAGTAGAGCTAGTGCTACAGAGACAAAGACAAATAATCTCAGAGTAAAATATCTAATGTAGTTTTTAAAAACCGAACATGTTTATCTAGGTTTTATGTCTGGTCAAGGTCTTAAAAGTAGTCCATGGTAAGGTGTCGGCTATTCATAACTTTCCGGTACTTATTAACGTAAAAGGGGGATACAGCACTTTGGCGCTGTAGTGGGTATTACAATCGTATGTAAATATGTAACTCTTCAATGATGACAGCTCCTTTAACAGATCTTACGAAGAAGAGCGTAGATTTATTATGGTCTGAAAAAGCATCAAACAGGCGTTCGGATATCTTCAAAAGCGGAAAAATGCAGCTTACCTAACTTAAAAATCCATGATTTAAATAAGGAATATTTTTTTTTTTATTGCAACAGACGCCTCAGACCAAGGGGTAAGAGGGATACTACTTCAGTAATATGATAAAACAGTTCTTCCCTATAGCTTTTTTATTCACGTAAACTAAAGCCCTCTGAAAGTAAATATACAGTAATAGGCAAGGAAGGGCTAGGTATCTTTAACTCACTAGTATATTTTAAGTTCATAATCTATGGCTATCCTGATAAAGTCCTTACTGAACATGAGTCCTTTACCGAGTTTTTTCAAAGGCTTTAATCACAGTCCAAAAGGAACTCGGTGACAAATGATCATTCAGGTCTTTGGAGCCAAGATAAGATATCTACCTGGGAAAGCAAATATCATAGCTGACGCATATCCCGCACCATACCGCAAAGAACCATTAATTAGAAAAAAAAAAAAAAATATAGAAACATCCGTGCCTATTGTTAAAACCGTATCTAAACAAGAAAATTCCTTAACCCAAGAGATCGCGAGCATTGCATATCTGGGTTGGAGCGCAGAACTGTTACAAACTGAACAAAGCAAGAGTCAACAGACATAACCCAAACAATAAACACTTCGAACGGAAACAGAGTCAGCAGCAATAAACACCAAACAATAAACACTTAGAAACGGAAACAGGGTCAGTGGCTAAGCGAAAACAATAAACACTTTTGAGCAGAAACCCTAAAGCAAAAGTACATTTAAAGTATGTGTATCAGAATAATGTAATCAAATGTAATATTATATGTAGGTCTGTGACGAGGAAAACCCGAAGAACACAGCAGATGACTAACGACCAGGTAGTAATAATAATCTCTTTCATACCAATCGTCATAAACTGGTTGCATTCCGTCATCCAGGGTTCCCTCCTATGTCCAGAATGCCAAATCACTATTTTACTGGCCTACAATGCTTACGATATGAAAAAAGCACATAAACTAATTGTAACACGTGTCATGAAAACAAGGGATACACTAAGACACCTGTCAGTTTAGGGGCCTATCCTGTGCCAAATCAATCCTTGAAAGAATATACGTAGAATTATTAACAGAATTACGAGTCTGACAGAGGGAATAAACACTTCTTAGTGTTAATAGTTCCTTGACACGTTATATAGAATTAATAGCACTAAAAACAAACACCGCAATTGAGTGCGTTAGGAATATTTATGAGTGCTAAATCAGTAAATATGGAATTCAACACATAATAATCTGTGACTCGGGTGGTGTAAATCAATAATAATCTCCTTAACACGTTGTGTGAATTCCTTTCCATTAAGAAAACCAATAATATATTTGATCACCCAGAGTCAATCGGTTTGGTAGAATAACGGATAATTAAATAGGAAGTGTCAATGTCTTACGAGTTACATACAACTCGTGATATTGGATCCGACCGGATTATAGCGGTTCTCGCGGTTTTAAATACCTTTATCATTTATATCTTGTATCTATAGAATTGATGCCGCAAGTAGCCTTATACGGTACGCCGCTAGAACACTTTTCCACATATTCAAGCCAACCATTAATATCAAATATATATATATATATAAATAAATATAAAAAAATAAGATAAATATGGATACAAGTGGAGTCAATATAATACACTCCGTAAGAAGTCGGAAGGGTTACAAATTATAAAAAAAAAATAAAAAAGGAATCACGATAAAAATCAATAAGCAAAACGTAACCATTAAATATCCAAATATATAGCGTAAAGATTTGAACTCTAACTTAACGCTTTAGTAATGACAAATAAGCTAAAAGTTCAAATACATATCCAAAAACCTACTGACATATTGTCTGTCCCGGTGATTTATATTCGTAGTCAATGAAAAAAAAAAAAATTAAAATAAATAAATAAATAAATAACTAAACTAATAATAAATAAAATAAATAAAATAAAATAAAAGAGATTTTAAAGTCTGGAAGTCTAGAAGTGAAAATGTTATCTATGGAATAATCCTATATGAATCTTATACAGGGCTAATAATATATATAGAATTTGTATGGAAACCTTTTTCATATAGTTTTGAATAAGGAATATTTATTTAACATAATGCCAACATGAAACTAATATATTGTTCAATTTTGGTACTGTTGTTTTTTTTTTTTTTTCAGACATTCTTCTCATGCGGGTGGAGAATTAAAACACTAAAATATCATTTGAAAATACTAAAGTCGTATCTCTTACAGCAAGTAACGTAACTCTTAGCTGGCTGAGAGCAATCTCCTGCCAAGTGACGACGTCATCATTGCCGTATCAGCATTGATTCCTTTAACCTCAAATATCTGCTTGCACAGGCTTCATCTCGCGCTGGCAAAGCAGATTGACTGGAGAAAGGAATGCTTAGCCCGAACTTCTCATGGGCAAGGCAGGACGTTAGGTACAGGTGTCTATCGGTATGCGCAAAGCAACTTGCAATCATTTTAAAATTAATAAACAAAATAAGGAAATAGAATTTCTATAACATCAAAATGAATTAATTTTTTTCTGAACCTCATAGACATTTAGAAGTATCACGATATGGATATGGATTATTTACTTGCAACATTAGCTTATTACAATCCAGGTAAAATCACATTCATGGGAAAATGTCACATTTTCTTGAAAAAACCAAAGTTTATTTAGAAATTAGTTACATAGTGGGTTTTTTCGTGCATCTCCACCTATTAATAAAGTTTTTAAAAAAATTAACCTCAGAGGATGCGCACGAGAAAATTGAATATGAAACTTTTGTTAGGGCACATAGAATCATGATTAATATTCTCTTTGACTCTATGCTGCCTGGCAATCTTACAAATAGCTCATTTTCCACTTCTTTGTCTAGTAACTTACTACCAGTAATATCGAATTTTTCTTTGAGATTCGTATTGATATCTATTTATTTTTTATAATTCTGGATATTTTTACAAGTCATCATAGACCTGGATAGGTTCATCATTGTTAATGCCATGGATAAAAAAGTTTGTACAGCGGACTCTTTTGAATTCCGAAATATCAGCGAATTCATGTGGGTTAAGTCTGGTCTAAATGGCTCTCTCCCCTCCCCTGTATTTGGATGTCGTCTGAATTTACTTTGCCCTTGTGACAAGTATAATTTCACTTGCAGGCTGATTAATGGAACCCGGTTACAGTATCCTGCAGTACGAGAGTTTCACAACGCAACTTCAAAAAATCGTTCGTCGTAGCGGAGACTACAGTCAAGTAACACCGCCTACAATGTGAAAGGAATTTCATGACTTCTTCGACCGACACGTATCTCGTCGTTAATCTCGTTTTAATGCGGAACGCTCCAGCGGCTGTCGGAATTCGACTACAAAAGGGACATACTTCCGACAATTACGACCCGAAGGATATTCAACTCTACTTTGCTGGCGAAGGACTCGTGCTGGGATGATCTATTCATCGCGAACGTAATCGTGTAGCTTAGGATGCAGAGAAATAAGTGTGAGCGCAAAATGGAACGTTGGACCGCCCAGGCAAATTTTCCCCTTGTTTTAACCATTGAAAAAAGGCCGTTTCATTTGGCTAAAGGTGGTTGTCTGGAACTGTGTAATGGACGAAAAGTTGTTCGAACGCTAGTTAAAAGTGAAGTAGTATAACCTCGGTCATGTATCCTATATATATAAAGTAGCATGTATCCTATATATAATTGATCATAAATAACAGAATCTAAATAATATCTTTGCGTGTACGCAATAGGAATCTATTTAAAGTGCACATATATTAATCATCAATAATATATGAATCCATATACATATGTATAAACAAATCAGGTAGCCTATAATCAATCTGTTACCTTTTTTCTTACCAATATCTGCAGTTATATATGAGTTAGTATATTGATTAATGAATCAGATATATAACATTTAGCATAAAAATCAACGAATCAATCAGCATAAACATTAATAATTTTATCAATTCATATATGAAATTTTTTATCAGTTAAAATATGATTTTTATCATGTTAATCTTCATTCTATGCAATTATCGAGTACATTAGTATTTTCTGTAGCATAAGTATCTTAAAGAGATGAAGTGAAAAAACTGTATCATTATATATATCATGTGATCACTATTATTTACCAATATCATTGTTTTATATTTGATTACTTGAATCAATTCATGTACACCATGAATTTATTACTAATATATATATATATATTCATAGTGTCTGTATCACACTCCTATAAGTCAAATGCAAGTCAAGTTTGAGTAATATTCAGTGGTTGGTTTTGGTAGCTGACCGAGCTAATGTAAGTGTTTACATAATAAAAATATGGAATGTTAGGTCCATATATATAAAATCTAAAACTAAAGAGGTCAACAGATTGCTTGCAGGAATGTGATCAGACTAGAGACGCTAAAGATGACGTATACAATAAGTATGTAAGCTAAGATAACATGCCGGTCACCTGTAGTATTCAATTGTTTATAAACATAGTCCAAGCTCCCTGCTTGAGACAACTACCCCGAACCTATTATTCAAACGGCCTACGTGATCTGTAGCGTGTCTCATTCGTTGTGTGTTCGTATGAAACTATGTCATCTGATAGTAGTTTCATATGTTCGAACTACTGGCTGTTCCTTCATAACTTGTAACAGAGATGGTAGACAGCAGAACAGAGTTAGCTATCGTCATTAGAAGACCTGTACCTCTTTACCTAAGCTTTATCATGTAGAGGAATAGGATTAGCCATCATCATTGGCAGAAGCGATCAAGCTATCGTCATAGAAGACTTGTACGATCATAAACCTGATCTTCATTATGTAAAAACTTCAGAAGAGTATACTATTTTTATACCTTGTGTTTTTTTTTCTACAAGAACCTCACCGAACCATGAGTTTAACACATCGTCGTAAAGATAATACCGACTTCGTAAGTGATCTACAAAACCCCAGACACTCCATTGAAGATGGAAGTGCAATACCAACCGACTTAGCGTATAGATTATCGCTAGTCTAACATTACCTCATAGGGCGCCTTATCATACAAGGCACAAGCCCTAATACATGTAACCAACCACTCATGACCGACACCTACATTTTACTGCGTTGGTCTCTGACTCTAAGGCACGATAGCAGTCTCCGTTAGCCGTCTGGCCTTACTCTTCCAGAGTTGCCAGCTACTCCATTAAATAAAGGAATCTTATAAAATTATTATCGAACTTCAGGAAGTTCTTATTAATGCATATTTAAGCGAAACAAGACTTCGATAAATCTAGAAGCTAAGTAGGTGTTGTCTTAACAATCCCTTTAAGCGTAGTCCTTCCTAGGAAATTCCTGGAAGGATACTGATAATTGAGTTGCTCTACAAAGAAGTAACTACGGTATGTGTGATTTGCCGTATCGTATTCTCATACAGCAGATACTCTACTACCTTCTTTCCCTGCCGAGGCAGATAAAGGAAAATTTTTTACTGTCTTCGTTCTTTTCGTTAATAGAATGATAGAAAGAGTATATATATCTCCTTAAGGAAGGAAGTTAATCCAGGAACTCTTTAAATCTTCGTGATTTCCTCATAAATCGCGGAAGAGACAGAATTCCTGTTCGCTGTAGGGTTTACGGAAGGAAGTAGATATTTCCTATCCGCCATCATACCCAAACGTCGATGAGATTCTTATAAGAAAAACTCCCAAAGCGCTTGTCTCTCCATAACGAGGGAAGAGCATGAATGAAGGAGTGTGTTTCCGCATTACCTTCAAAGAGGAGCCTCGCGACTGACCTCTCTCTCTTAAGAAGATTTGGAATATTCTGGCGCCACCTGGCCTCCTTGCGCCTAGCGCCTGGATAGTTCCGCGCGCCTGGAATGTTCCGCACGCTAGAAAGGAGACTCGCTCCTGGAACGTTCGCTTGTGTGGAAGGTCCCGTGCGCCCTGATAGTTCCGAGCGCCTACTAGACCCCTTTTAGAAAGAGCCTCTTGCCCGGAAACGTTCAATGGAAGGATCGTTCTGATTGCCACTGTACTATAAGGCTCCTTGCTCTAGCCGTCTGTTTTTCTTGTTGCAATTTGCGCCAGGCTGGCGCTTCGTCTCTTAGAAGGCGCCTTGCGCCAAGAAAAATTTTCTAGAACGCGGCTCGCGCTCAGTTGCTAGAACGCGGCTCGCGTTTGGTTGTAGGAACGCGGCTCGCGCTAGTCTGTTTTCTGGAACGCGGCTCGCTGCTGGCTGTTTGGAACGTGGCTCACTGCTAGCTTGCTGGAACGCGGCTTCCATAAGTTCCTGGCTGGCTCTTGCTCAGTGTTCTCTTAGTTTTTCAGAGAACGCGCTAGATCATCAAAACATATACATTCTTCGTCTTTCGGATGTAAGATGAAGAGACGCACTTTTTTAAGGATGCCTTTTCAATGGCTATCCTTGGCAGTCTGGGACGCTCTACAGAACCTGCCGAGGGGAACGCCTGACCGGTGGGGATTCTCTGAAACCCCCTTACGGCTTTCGACATTCCTTCTCCTCTGGGCTTGGGAGCTTGAAAGAGGTCTAGGCCTGGAGCGAGACAGAGCCGATTCAGGACGCACCCTCCACTGCAATGGGGAACACTAGTAATCACTTCTTACCTTTCAATAGCTCGCATTTTGAGCCACAATCCTTGTCTCCAAATTGCAATTATGAATTTGAAGTTTCTGCGAAGTAAGAAGGTGATGAGGATGCAACACTACTAGTACTGTTAATACTCTAATTGCTCGTTAGTACGAGTTTCTAAAAAACTTTTAAAAGAAACGTATCTAGTTACATGCTTTACTGACTCCCTAAAGTAGGAAGTCAGTATATTTCCTCAATCAATTCTAACACTTATTACACATATTAATGAATAAATATTAATATTTCCCTTTCTTGCAAACTATGTGAGTGTCTACCGAAAATTTCGGTAGTTACACGTCATATATTCTTCGAAATTTTCGAAGCCAAATTCATTAAAAAGTTAATAAAAGCGTATGCCGAACCAAAGACCCAGTACTTCCCTGCAAAAGACAGCCCAGAAGATCGATGGCGATGAAAAACGAAAATCAAGTCAGGAGGTAGCAACAACATATGTTGACACTACCGCGACAGAGAAAATCTGGTTCTAGAACGGGAACGGTTCCTATTCCTGCCACCCAGCGGCAGGGGGGTAGATCACCTGACCTACCTGCAGCGTGTGCCGCGAAATTCGAATTTCTGTCGGACGTCAGAGACATAAGCTAAGTATATATCTGCCGGGGAAGTTGCATGTACAAAACAGAAGTATCAGGTAAACTTTTATCAAATATATGAGTAAAGTACAAAGTAAACAATATAGAATACAAAAGCAAAGAAATATGTATAATAAAAACAAAATTACAAGAAAAGGGTATATGATAAACTACATATTGTCAAACATACAGTACATATAAGTAAAATAAGAGTAAATCATTTAAGACTGAAAAGCAAAGCAAAATCATAAACATAACTGCACAGCAGAGATAAACAGAGCAACAGAATAGTCTACATATGAGATAGGACAGATTGCAATATATTTGCATCTTTACAGGGACTAGAGATATTGAGCAAATTCAATACTGTAAACATACTTAAGAATACATATTATAAGGCCTTCCCTGGCTCATCTTTAACACCCCATGCAATCATAACACCTGTGTTGCCTATGAACAAAAATAGAAAATAATAAAAAAACACGTAAAAATTTTTCTTTGATTTTCTGTACAGCGTAAAAAGTTGTATAAATCTACTTGCCATGACTTTGCAAAGGCTCTGTTAACTCCCCCCAGGATTGGTGGAAAGGAAAGGAAGGGAAGGGCGAACACCTCTGGAAATCGCTGCTATCAGACACACGAAACATGGCGAACCTTAACCTTAAATAAAATAAAAACTACTGAGGCTAGAGGGCTGCAATTTGGTAAGTTGGATGACTGGAGGGTGGATGATCAACTTACCATTTTGTAGGCCTCTAGCCTCGGCAATTTTTAAAATCTGGGGATGGGCAGAAAAAGTGCAGACGGACAAACAAAGCAGTTACAATATTTTCTTTTACAGAAAACTAAAAAAAATATAAGACAAAGAGAATTCATTTACCTACTTACTTTCCCACTTCTATTTTTAAGGGCAATGAGCAAAATGATGAGAACAGAAATAGTTCAATCCAAAATGACTTCAGAATAGGAATAAAATCTTATTACTATAAAGAAAATATATGTGACTAGAATTTTCAATAATTCAACCCATAAGTTTATGTTCGCCTAATCTTGCATCAACAGTTCACTGGACAGAAGAAAGGAATAACCCTTCACCAAGTCAGTGGCTCTACTGGTTGTCAAGTCGTTCCTTGTGTCATCCAGATGACCAAAGAGTTTACTTTGGTTGGGAGGGTAAGCTTTTATTGTGTAAACCGACAGATTTGTATTTATAAAACATATTTTTTAAAATCTCACTTTGTTAACATATTATCCCCACATGCTTACATATGCCTCAGTAACTATAGGTTAGTTGAACAAGGCCACATATTCACACTTAGACATAAAGAGTTTACCCAAAGGACTTCTAGATTTGAGCACTGGAAACTGGAGGAAAATTGAGTTACAGAAGTTGGACCACTATGCTCGGTTTTTTTCCATCTGTCCACCCACCTGTGGTGTTTGTGTATGGTAACACTGTGTCCCGGGCTTTAGATAGTTACTTTCAGTTCACTTTCAACAATAATAACAAAATCTAATTTAGAATATTAGCAGTGAAATTCGCATACAGTACAATATTGAAACACTTCAGTTGCAAATGTACACCAAGATATCCTTTTATTTACCTAAAACTTACACATACCGAACCTATCTAAAGCCCGGGACACAGTGTTACCATAAGCAAACATCACAGGCGGGTGGACAGATGGAAAAGGACACAAGCAAATGTATGAAGATTAAAAAGGTAGAAAGCAACACAGATGGGGCTGAAAGAACAATGAAAGAAACTTTACTTTGTATTAGTGAGAAAGAACAGGAAACTGGAAGGTCTTCATAAAAACTGGAAGTTCTACTAAATAAAAGGGGGTCAAGAGTAGGACTAGAACCTTACTATAGATACTATTAAAATAAATATTAAGTTTGCATTGTAAGCATTACTTAAGGTTCTTTGTAGCGTCGCTTCGGCCCCTAACTGCAACTCCTTTCATTCCTTTTATGTACCTCCATTGTTTCATAGTACAACTGTGAGGCTTTCCTACCAAATTCTTTAAATGTTAACAGCTTCAGATACCAATTTACCTATTAAGAATTAATTGAATGCCCATTAATACGTATACACACCATGACAGATGTAAAATCTTACTTGTGGTTAAGGTGAGGACCATGAGTAGAATGCTACATCCCAAGGCCCTTAACAAACTGAAATATTTGGAAAAGACATGAATTCCCATGAACTCATAATCCCAATGGGATGCCTTATGCTGCACAGTACTGGACTAAGCACAGTCTGTGAGTTATCAGCTGAGGGTTCATTGTCATATCATGCACAGCCATACACTATCCACCTCTCCATTCTGGAAGCATACCAGGATGGATCCTATAAGCAGAGTGAACATAACCTTGGGCATGAACCAAGGGAGCAGCTAGGACTGTACCAATGGCAACATAACCCAAGTAGTAGGTGGAAGTGCACAGTACTACCAGGTTGAGTCAGTCCCTTCCATCACACAAGCGGTATCACAAGGGAAGAGTAATCTGAGCATATCCCCTCATGAATAGAGACTCCCAATCCTCTCTGTCTCAGTGGCCTTCAGGTTGGGATGGGTGGAAAGAACAAAGGAAAAAAATTCCTGCTGTAGCAGTGAAGGCCCAGAGGACAACTCCTGATGGCACAAGGGTCCAAGCCAAAGTCAGGACCCCTCTTCAGGGAAAATTCCTTATTAACCATATGGCTGACTCCAGAAACTCCACGAACAATACAGAAAATGCCAAACAGAAACATCAGTCGGTGCATTAATCCTAAATCCGAAGCAGCGCCTCAGTGGCCTGATGGTATAGTCTTGGCCTGCCACCTCGGTGGCCGCGAGTTCGATTCTCTTGCCTCCCACTGAGGGGTTAGAGATGTGTATTTCTGGTGATAGAAATTCACTTTCGACGTGGTTCGGAAGTCATGTAAAGCCGTTGGTCCCATTGCTGAATAACCACTGTTTCCATGCAATGTAAAAACACCATACAAACAAACAAACAAATAATAAATCCGAAGCAGAAGAGATGGTATACTAATGCCAATATTAATGCCCCGGTAGTTAGACAGGGAATATACAATCTCCACAACTCTACAAACACCAGTTGGAACCAGGGAGGGTTAGGAGACAGGTCCTTCGGTAGACTGAGAGGGCAACCAGATATGACTGGAAAGGGACAATGGCACATGTGACAGTCATCACACAGCTCTCAGCTATCTTCCAACATCAGCCCATAGTGGAGGGTTTTAGACCATGTTAGACATTTAGATGAGACAGACTCTTAGTCAGGGAGGGTACCATCTTAAGGGGGCCGGCCAGCTAATGCCATTTTTTAAGGACAGGACTTTGATATTCATACCACTTAATAAAGTGACTTGGGACATCTCCAAACCGTATATGATTTTCGCCTCTGACCTTCGGTTTTGTGACGCCAGAGCGATTTATCCCGAAAAATGATATTGTTATGATACAATAAAGTTTTATACATACTTACCTGGCAGATATATACATAGCTATTGACTCTGTCTTCCCGACAGAAATTCGAATTTCGCGGCACGCGCTACAGGTAGGTCAGGTGATCTCCCTGCCTGCCGCTGGGTGGCAGGAATAGGAACCATTCCCGTTTTCTATCAGATTTTCTCTTCCACTTGTCTCCTGAGGGGAGGTTGGGTGGGCGATTAATTGTATATATCTGCCAGGCAAGTATATGTATAAAACTTTATTGTATCATAACAATATCATTTTTATACATTCAACTTACCTGTCAGATATATACATAGCTGATTCACACCATTGGAGGGAGGGTAAGAGACGCGACAGCTAATTACTGAATAGAACCGGTAAACAACATACGTTGTAGGTATAAATAAATAAAACCTTGGTTTTCCTATGTGTTTAGACGAAGGGTTTGACTTCCTAGCTATTGCTAGGAGTCTGCTTCGTCTCAAGAGCCTCAGCGAGGATGTGACCTATTGCTAAGAGTTCTTGTAGATCTGTCAACGGGGTCTTATCCACTTACTCGACAGAATCTAATGGTCTTTTGTCAATGGGGTCTTATCCACTTACATGACAATACACCTGTGCCTAGTGGCATAATTAAGGAGCACAACACCGAACCCGATCACCTGATCCTAACACGAGGGTTTGTGCTTAATTTGAAAAGAGTTATCCCCAAACTCCTTTCAAACAACCCAAAGAAAAAACACTATGTTAAAATAAAATTTAACTCACTAGTTAAGGAATCCAGTGGTTCGGCCTTCCATATCCCAGGCAAACGTATCTGTCGTAAACACGTATAACCAAGAGAGAAGGATTTCTGTAGGTCAAACTTGACCTCCTTCATGTAATGGGAAGTCAACACAGAGTTGCATCTCCCGTAAGTGACAGCTAATATGTCCTCATGACCCTATTTGTTAGGAAAGAACTAGAATTCATAAAAAGCTCGCACTTCATGCGCTTTTAATTCTCAGCTGTGTGAAGGAATTATCAAGTTTACTCACGAAGTGCTTTAGTGATCACACTTGTTTCAAAGAAGACCAGGGCTTTTCTTTGAAATGGATCTGTTCTGGATAGAGCCTGGTTGGAGCATTGCGCCTCTTGGCACCTCGCGCCTGCCTCCCTTGCGCCTAGCTGGCGCCTCACGCCTGCCTGGCGCTTGACGCCTGGTTGGCACCTAGCGCCACAGGCGCTTTTCGCCTGACTCCTGGCTGGCGCCTCGCGCCTGGAAGTAGCTTTGCGCCTGGCTCCAGACTGGCTCTTTTTGGCGCCTGGAGCCTGGCTGGCTCCTCCCCACTTGCTTGAGCTTCGAGCTTGGTAGAGTCTTGAGGATGTCTGGTGATGTCCACATCGGAAGCTCTTATCTGTCCAATTTGTTCGCCTCTAGCGCACCTGCACTAGGTTGGAGACCCGCTCTTTCTTCTCATCAGACAATGACAGTGTTCCTTGGAACTGTCTGCCTCTGGCGTTTTTTACGCCTGTTTTGGCATTTGGCGCCTAGTTGGCGCTACATTGTCCGAAAGTCCTGAACATCCACAATAGTTTATCAGGAGACTGGAGAAGGGGTGGAAGAAATTCTTCCACTTTGAGCTTTTGGCCTCTCCGGCAAGGGGAGGTGATTGTAGTCAGCTACATCCATTAGACGATAGGATATCTAACAGTACGAGAGATAAGAGTCTTCCTCCGAGGAGGATCCTTCTTGAGTACTTCCGTTGCTAACAAGATCTCTTCTTACATGTTGAGAGGTTCCTCGTTGCAGAATCTTCCCTATCCTTGTCCGAAGGAAGGGAAGGAGCTTGGAAGTCAAAGGAGACTCCGAGCTGAAATTGGGAGGACTCCTGATTTCTAGCACTTTATTGTATCCCTCTGAATACCTTCTGGGAAGCATTTCGAGCCCTCATCGCATCCCAAAGACTCTGTAGGCAAACGTCTAAACCATTATCTGTAGATGAAAACGTAAGTATCCTGCCTGGACGACGGAACCTCTATCTGAAAGCGTTGAGTCAGGAATAGAGGGTTTTAGTTCTTTTACCAGCCATACTATGCTGGCAAGAACCCATAGCCGAGTATCCATAGAGTCTGATGCGAGACTCCCAATGACAAAAAATTCACTTGTCTTCTTGGTCGTTTAGGACCACGAAGAAACAAAGAATTACCTCATAAAATCCCCCAAAGAAGTTTAACGAGGAGCAGTTCCATCTTGTCGGAACACAGAATCTGAGGTCCAAAAGAGGATGATTTATAATCCCCTTAATAGTAATGAACTAGGAGAAGGAGGGGTGTGCAGGACTCAAGAGACTCTCCGAATTCATGCAATAAAAGGGTGCTAAGGTCTTGTAATCTGAAAAACCTGCACCCTCATTGACTTCCTAGTCTGATATATCTTTGTCCCATAATGTTGGGAGAAGAATGAATCACCTGAGGAGAGCGCCTCTCTTCACAAGGTGAAGGGCTTTAAGCAGTAACAGCCCCATCCTGACAAGATTACGTTCACATGTGCGACATCTTGAGTACCTGACAGGTGAAGGTTGATCCTGCAAAAAACGTCTCTCCAAATCAAACCATTCTGACAGAGATGAAGACGCTTATGCAACCACTAGAGTCCCTGTCATGAGAAGTTTGTTCTTGCTAGAAATTTCCCACAATCTCAGTCCATCCTGACACGGGCAACGGCCGCCTGTGCGACAACTTGTGTCCCTGTCAGGAAACAACTGATCTTGTGACAAATCTCAAAGAGGAGACTCTTGGTGAATTCTATCTCCAAACACGAAGACGCTGGAGATCCTGGAGCCTGGCGCCTGGCTGGCACCTGGCTGGCACCTGGGTGTCGCCTGGCTGGCGCCTGGCGCCCTTCCGGCGCCTGGTTAGAGCCTTGTCCGAGTTAATCCACTTGATATCCTACTCATGTCGTATTGGGGTATCGTATAAGATCCCGAAGATCTTAATTCTCTGCTATCTCTAATTCTCCTTGTAGAGACAGAGTATAGCCTTTTACTGCGTTATTAATAGCAGATATATACAAAGGTGATTCTTCCCTCTGAGAGGGAAGAAAAACCACCCATGTGGTTCACAGAGGTATCGGAAGAGGACAGTTTCCCAATTCCATCTAGCACGATCTGCAGCATTTCTATGTCTTTACCATGACTCTTGTCTTTTACCTTGAAAAACTCCTCTAATTCATGTCTTCTTCTGGTCAGTCTGCATGCAGACCGACTCAGAGTGGAGAGGTTTTTCAGGTCTATTTATAATAGATTCTGATAGAATATCTAGATACTCTTGGAAAAGCCTTACGAAACATGCTGTGAGAAGAACGTGACTTCTGTGAATCCAACCTCTCTAAGGCCAAAATGAGGCATTCATCCTCTCTTCCTTTGACGCCCATTTATCTCAATATCTGTTAAGAATTTATAACTAGGGGAAAAAAGACTAAAGTTTATTTCCCTTTTTTAAATTAAAGATGGCGTATATTGCTACCTCTCTTGGTTCGAGGAAAAGGAAGCAGTCTATAGGAAGCCTGCTCGTCTTCTACCTTGCGAAGAGATCTATGAAGAAGATTTTCCACAGGTTCTCACAACTTTCCAATAAATGTTAGACATACGTTAACAGTTATTATCTTCGATCGAGAAGGTTCTCACGGACATGCAAAATCTTGCATCGAACCTCTTACGGATCGTTACGTTCCGTGTCTGTTTTCCAAATAGGTTATCTTTTGTTAACGTGAACAGGGGCGAAAAAAGAGATTCTCGATGCTCTTTGCGATATGAGAGAGTGGTGGAATTGGCCTAAGTGATTAAAATAAATTATTTCATCGTTCCTTGTAAGCGACCCCTTTCCGATTAAATGGGTAACGAAATCAGGAACGAATCTTGCCGTTACTGAGCCTGCTGTCCGAGAGGCTACTGGACTCTTAGGTTAATAACTCGCTAAAACGAGAAAATATCTTGGATGGTGCTTCTGGCGCATTGCGCCAGGCTGGCGCTTCTGGCGCAATTTGCGCCAGGCTGGTGCTTCCTTCTAATTCTTTTTAGGTTATGTGCCAGAACATCTGTGCCTTTATGGTACCCGACATTCCGTTCTTAGTAAGAAAAAACTTTTATATACGTAGTATAGTCCATTCAGGGAAACAACTTCTGCCACTAAGAGAATGTTTCCCATCCGACTCATCCATCTTCTCTTGAGCAATATCCGATTCTAAAAAGGTTGTGTGCGTTTCTCGGAAGGATGAGAGAATTATATTATATCGTGCTCTGCCGTATTAGAATCGTTTATAATACTGTCACATTGTGGTAAACAGCATTAATCTAGGAAACCTTTGTAAGGATACTAGGAATTCTGTAGTTAACCTCGGTATGTGCATAAGACTTGACCATACCGTAGTCTTAAAGTGAATTCTCTACTACATTCATCTTCTCACTAAGCATGTACTCTAATAAGCCATGCTTTCGTAAGCATGAGAGCATTATATAATATAGTGTTCTGCTGCATTAGAATCCTTTAATGTTACCTACGGTAAACAGCATTGAAAGGTTGTAATATCTTCCTTATTGAAAGCTTCTTAGCAAAAGGCAGACAATATTTTATTTATGTTTGCTTAACTATCCCCTCAATCCGAGGCTAAGACCGCGATTGTAGGGGAGAGATACGGTTAGTTATTCCATCCCGCAGGAGAGAGAGATGTAACCGACCGCTCATGACCGAGAACTAGATGGTACTGCGTTGGTCTACCTCTAAGCGATAGCAGTCTCCGTTAGCCGTCTGGCCTTACTCTTCCAGAGTTGCCAGCTACTCCATTCAATAAAGGAATCTTATAAAATTATTATCGAACTTCAGGAAAGTTCTTATTAATGCATATTTAAGCGAAACAAGACTTCGATAAATCTAGAAGCTAAGTAGGTCTTGTGCTTAACAATCCCTTTAAGCGTAGTCCTTCCTAGGAAATTCCTGGAAGGATACTGGTAATTGAGTTGCTCAACAAAGAAGTAACTATGGTATGTGCTTATGATTTGACCGTATCGTATTCTCATACAGCAGATACTCTACTACCTTCTTTCCCTGCCGAGGCAGATAGAGAAAGGAAAAATTTTTACTATCTTCGTTCTTTTCGTTAATAGAACAATAGAAAGAGTATATATATCTCCTTAAGGAAGGAAGTTTAATCCAGGAACTCTTTAAATCTTCGT